>NC_056733.1:571915296-571942796 GCF_019279795.1 Protopterus annectens | reverse complement strand
ATAGTAAGGATTCTATATATCTGGGTACCTGTATGCATGCACTGAATTGGGTCCAACATTGCCTTGCACTGTAGTTTTAGTGATGTACATGCACAAAATAGACCCAGCACTGCACTGCACTTTAGTTAAGGTGATGAATATAGGGACCCATACATACGCAGAATGGGTCCAACATTCCCTTGCACTGTAGTTTCAATGATGCATATGTGGATACATGCATGCATACACTAAACAGGCTCGGTCTTGCCTTGTATTATAGTAAGGGTGATATATATGTGGACACATGCATGTGTAGAGTGAGTCAAGCATTGCCTTGAACTGTAGTTATGGTGATGTATATATGGGCACATGCATGCATACATACACTGAACTGGGTCCATCATTCCTTTGTATAGCAGTTTCATTGATGTGTATGTGGATTCATGCATGCATGCATGCATTGAATGGGCACAGTCTACTTTGTATTGTAGTAGGGTTGATGTGTATGTGAGCATACACATGTGCACTGAATGGGCCCAGCCCTGCCTTGTATTGTAGTAAGGTTGATGTATATGTGGGCACACACATGCACTGAATGGGCTCAGCACTGTGTTGTATTGTAGTAATGGTGATGTATATGTGGGTACACACATGCACTGAATGGTCCCACCCCTACTTTGTATTATAGTAAGGCTGATGTAGATGTGTACACATGGGTCTACTTCGCTTGACCTAAAACCCATTTGACTGACTCCCATTTGACCAACTCCCAATTGACTTAAATTTCAAATGACTGACAACTCATTTGACTGACACCCATTTCACTGACGTTTAAAACAGACTTGTTGTGAGTTTTCCTTCACCTGTGACTTGCTTGTGATAAAAAGGATTACTGTAACTTACAGTGCTGACTGTTAGAATTCTGGTAGTCATGTTGAAAGTAATGTAGTGTTTCTAAATGTGGGTTTGTCTCTTTACATTTTTATGGGAAGTATCTAAAGTAATTTGGCAAATGTTTTGTGTGTTCCCAGCAGTAGTGACAGTGTGTAGAGTACTGTAAGGCAAGTTAAAATTAAATGCCCTTTTCCCCACTGTAGTGCGATCCTGGAGTTAGTATATATAATTGGGGGGGCACAGCCTCCCCACATTGGGGTGAGGGGCATAGCCCCCACCTAGTTTGGTTGCACATTGTCCCATTTCTGTTAAGAGGGTAAGTAAGCAGTTTTTAGGTTCTGAAAAGAGTTAGTTATTGGTGTTTAAAGTGTGCATGTCTATGGTTTAAGATTTAGTATGTTAAAATTCAGCATTGTTAGCTGTTGGTGAAATGGGAGTCAGTCAAATGAGTTTTATGTCAAGTAAAGTAGACCCCATACACACACATGCAATGAATGAACCCAGTCCTGCCTTGTATTGTAGTAAGGTTTATGTACAAAGACATGCATCTAGAGTGGTTCTTCCCCAGCCTCCTCTGAAAGGTGGCATATTCCAAGTTGGACTTTCCCAGTGAACAAATGTTAACTAAATAAATAATAAAATATGTGGGCACACACATGTACTGAAATGGCCCAGCCCTGCCTTGTACTGTTGTAAGTTTGATGCATATGTGGACACACACATTCAATGAATGGGCCAAGCCCTCTATGTTTTTAGTAAGGTTCATACCTCTCAACCTGTTACAGCAAGAAATCTGGACAACGCCACAAATAATGGGGGGACAAAGGCCTAAAAATAGGGATACTTTTAAATATTGCTCTTACAAACTTAGAAAGTAGATAGAATAACAGGTTATGCATTAGCATGAATTTTCTGAAGGATATGAAGTCAGAAACTCAAATGTGTGCCATTATTTTCTGACGTCAGTCCTCAATGATTTGCCAGAAAGTCACAATTTTATGACAAACAGACCAAAAATATGAATCAAAAATCTGGGCATTATGCAAAAATCCATAGAGGTGAGAGGTATGGTAAGGTGGATGCATATGTGGGCATACACATGCACTAAAATGGCCCAGCCCTGCCTTATACTGTAGTGAGTTTGATGCATATGTGGACATACACACATATGCACTGAATGGGCCTAGCCCTACCATGTTTTTAATAAGGTTGATGTATATGTGGGCACACACTCAAGCACTGAATGGGCCCAGCCCTGCCTTGTATTGTAGTAAGGTTGATATATATGTGGGAGCACGCATATGTACTAAATGGGGCCAGCCCTGCCTTGTAGTGTAGTACGTCTGATGCATATGTGGGGCAGACACATGCACTGAATGGGCCCAGTCCTTCTTTGTATTGTAGTAATGTTGATGTATATGTGGGCACACACATGCACTGAATGGGCCCTGCCTTGTGTTGTAGTAAGATTGATGTATATGTGGGCTCACAAATATATGCTGAATGGACCCAGCCATACTTTGTATTGTAGTAAGGTTAATGTTTATGTGGGCACACATGCATGCATAGAATGGGCACAGCATTGCACATCTCAATTTGGTAGAGCATGGAGTAGGGCAATCCCATGGGCTGTTAGGGCCTAAGCAGAAAACTCTGATGACTGCCTGGGTTATAGCCTCCAAAAAGCAAGGAGGAGAGAAATAACCAAGAAAAAAGAAATAAGTGCATTTGCAAGGATCTAATTCACCCACACCTGTGTGATCAGTAATCAAGTGTTTGCATATGGGGGAAAAATAAACTATTTCTTTTTTTCTCATCTGCACCCTGGAAGAAATATATCCAACTTGGCAGTTTCTGCATGCAGGGTAAGATTAAATGTCTGGCAGCAACAACTGTGCTCCATTAATACTGTCTCTACTGTGAGAGATGTTGAAAGGCCAGATTGTGGGAGGAGTTTGTCAAGGTCATGAAGAATAACGTTTGGAAGGCCTCAGAGAAGTTCTGATAAATCCGCAGTTGAATCAAGACAGATGGGAAGGATATCACTGAAACAGTTACCAGCAATGGTAGAGAAATGATAACCCCAAGTGAGACCATTGTCAATTGCGCACCAAAACAGTTACCAGCAAGGGTAGAGAAATGATAACCTGAAGTGAGACCATTGTTGGAATGTGCACCAAAACAGTTACCAGCAAGGGTAGAGAAATGATAACTTCAAGTGAGACCATTGTCAGAATGTGCACCAAAACATTTACCAGCAAGGGTAGAGAAATGATAACCTCAAGTGAGACCATTGTCAGAATGTGCATCAAAACAGTTACCAGCAAGGGTAGAGAAATGATAACTTCAAGTGAGACCATTGTCAGAACATGGAAGGAAAACATTAAGAACCTCCTAAAACCAGTGTGGACATACCCTTTTCTGGAGAGCCAGCACCAGAAGCAGATGGTGGGATTGGGTCATTTCCATAGATGAGGTCAGTGGGATGGTTAAAACCTGCTGTGAAGACAAAACTGTGGAAGTGGGAAATATCCATCCAGAAATTATTATTATTGTTGGAGTACCATAGTTAATTAACCCTGTCTGTGTCATGCAACAGGTAGGAACAAACTAGAATGGTGGTCCCCATTGTCATAAAGGGAGACAGGATGGTGTGTTCCATTTAGAGGGGGATCCCACTCCTCATCCTTACTGAGAACCCAATCTCTGTGTGCTGGAAAGGAGACTGTTTGACAGTAAAGAGGATTGAGCAGATTAGAATAGTAATTAATATCAAGCAGAATAGTAATTAATATCAAGCAGAATAGTAATTAATATTTCCACATCTAGGATGGAAAGGAACAGCAGACATGAAGATATATTGCTATATAAAATAAAGCAATTTTTCATGTTTGATTTTAGAGGTTGTGATTAAGATTGTGTTTTTATATATCTTGCACTCATTGAGTTGTTATGTTATTTTACATATTTGTGTCATTTGTTACATTAAAATTATAACCGTTTGATATAGCACTGCTGTTATTGCCATGTTACATACTAATCAGCAAACACTTCTATGAACTCAGATGTTTATACCTTCAGCCAACCATGACAAAGTCATACTGATGTTTTTGTAACACCAAATACAGTTGTCACAAAAATAGGTTGTAATAATAGTCATATAGAACAAAAACATTATTTTTCTTAGCAGTGTACCCCAAAACAATCCTAACAGGTTTGTGAAGGGGCCTGCATAGTTGTTACATGATGGCACTATGCTATCCATAGCAGCAGGTGATGCCACACAGTTCCTGTTAAAGTGTTAGACACACTCTCTGTTGAATTGACATTATAGAACCTATTGCAGAATATTTAGTTTCACAGAACAAGAAGCTGGTGCATTAGATTAAGCAAGCACACAGAGGGCATAGATGCTGAGTTTCTACAAAACAGGATGGTTACTGGATGCTGTTCTTAATTGTGATGTCTTTATCAGACAAGTATCTTAACCTCGTTTTGGTGGTACTGGGCTTTCAGGAATATAAATCTAATTATAAATGGTGTTCTTGGTGACTGACATAAGGAAATTTGAAGGGGAAGTAAGCAACTTTCATAAATAACATGGGACAAATCCAGGGCAGGGAACTATTCACAGATTACTTCAGAGAAGGTTCATACCTGACTTTTAATTTGTATTATACACAGGATCATTGCTTAGACTTCACACCTGACCACAATAGATGAAATGGAAGCATAATTTATTATCCTAACAATTACTTCCAGGAAAGATGGCATTGCAGCTTCAGTAGTGAAATAGTCCCACCTAAGCTGACAGAATCATAATTCATTTCTCATTTAGCATCAACAATTTAGTAGTTATAAGATCCTGCTGAGAGGTAGTGTGTGTGTGTGTGTGTGTGTGTGTGTGTGTGTGTGTGTGTGTGTGTGTGTGTGTGTGTGTGTGTGTGTGTGTGTGTGTGTCATAAAGGCAGAGAGACAGATGGAGTGAGTGAAGCTATCTTCCTAAACATTATTAGGTTCTGATAAATGAAAATATTATAAATGTACTGACCATCCAGCATAAGGCATATTGTTTGGAATGCCCCTGACATTCAAGACTTTTAGAAACCTGAAGGTCGGAAGTCATAAGTTAAAGAATATCGACTGATGCTAGGATTTTGGGAAAGCCTGTGTTTAGACCAAAAGTGGTAATGCCTAAATTTACCTTTATTTGACTGAACAGGCCTGAATGGTCGTTTAGGATACATTCATCCCTTGTTTAGTGTACAAACATAAGTTAATGCTCACTGCGATCAAAACAAAGTTAGTTATGCTATACTTCAGTAATTTCTGTGCAGAGCAGTTTCTGACATGTTTGCCAACGATATTTCCTATGATAATGCAAATTAAATCCTGAAACACTACTTGCTGTAAAATGCCGCCTGAAATAAATATTTAGCTATATGATTCTGCCAGATGGTTTGTTTCAAAGTTCCCATGAACAACATGTGCCATCTCTGCCTCACATCAGTTTATGCAGGCATAAACCACATTATTCAAGTAGCTATCTTTAAGTTATATTTCATTTATTTAGTTAAACCAACCTTTTCTCCTCCAGAACTACTCCCTTGAAGGAGATTATTTACCTTTTAGACTACCCACCTTGTCTGAAACATATGTTACCAGCAGAGGAAGCTAAATCGAGGTAACCTGGTGTTATTTATTATTAGCATTTGTTTACTGAGAAGGTCTGGCTAGGAAGGGAAAAAAAAAGCTTTTCAGTGGAAGCTTGGAGAGAAAAGCTCCACAAAGACTACAAATATAACATGATAAAGACATTATGAATTACATTAAAAGCACAGTTACACGTATAATAAATTGTACAATATCAGGACATTGAATAGTTTAAGTGATAAACATTAAAAATAATCATACAAGATGGATAAAAAAGTCAAGAATTGTTCAGGTGGAGGGATCTTAAAAACATGAAAGTTGTATTTATTAGCTGGTGCATAACATGTAGGTAGGGAAGGTTTGGGGGGCATACCTCTCATCCTCTTAATGCAAGAAATCTGGACAAAGCCACCAATAGGAGCATAGTTTAAATATTGCTCTTATAAGCTTAGAATGCTACTAGAATAAGAGGTTTTGTATTAGCATGCAGTTGTCTGTTGTTTAGTGAATTCAATCCCCAGTGATTTGCCAGAAAAAAAACATAAATTTTATGAGGAACAGACCAAAATATTTGACAAAAATCTGGGCAGTTTAAAGGTATGTTGGGGGAGTAGTATAGTATAGCAGAAGAGAAGCAGAAGGATTAGTCGTGACTACATACTGTACTTATATGAAAGCATGGTAGTCGATTAGATAGAATTATATTTGTGTTATTTCCTGCTAGTGACATATAGTTAGACCTGCAGACAGACCTGCCACTCTGTGCCCATTCATAAGTAGCAAATAATGACATTTGTTGCGCTGAACCAAACTCCTCGCTGGGGCCCTCCCCTGGAGATGAATGAGGGTTGGCCTGTGTTTGACAGGCTGAAGTGCATGCTGTCTTTATTTGGTCATTAATGAGCTCAGAAAGATAAAAAGGGATGTTAACTACTTATTTCTTTTTAAAACTAGATGAAAAGTTATAAAAGGTAGGACAGCTATGATTGTTATTAAAAATCTAACTGTGGTATAGAAATATTAATTCCTATAGAATGTGTTAGCCTGTCAATCTAACAGGTTTCATTTCTTTTTTTGCCTTTTTCCTGAAAAGAATTGGTAGACCCAAAGAATACTAGAGATGGTGAGGTTTTCATAAATCTAAGTGGAGGAAATGTTCCAGTGCAAATGTTAAACTGAAGAGGAAATCACCAGAACTTGTAATTTTCCCGGTTAACAAATGTAAAATAAAATAAATTAATTAATTAATAAATATTTTCCCTAGAGGATATTACAGTCCATTTTTGTCTCCTCTATATTTATTACAGTTTTGAGTTTCACCCTATAAAAACCTTCACTTTAATCACTGTTATGTTTCCTGCATCTTTAAAAATATATTCTCCTGTTGTATCAATGTGTACAAACATCCATGTGGAACCTTTGTGAAAATAAGGAAGGACAATATTTTGACTCATAATAGCAAGTGCAGCATTCAACAAAAAAAAATCCTTTCAGGCATGCAGTACAATATATAAATTCACTGGGACAGAGCAAAAGAAACTGAGAGAGAGAAAGTGGAAGCAAAGCATTAAGGGTAATGCATCAGTCTATTATTAAACAGCCCCCCCTCCCCTTTATAACTTTTCATCTAGTTTTTGAAAGAAAAAAGTAATTACAACCCTTTTTATCTTTTTGAGCTCTTTAATGACCAAATAAAGACAGCATGCACTTCAGCCTGTCAAACACAGGCCAAACCCTCATTCGTCTCCAGGGGTGGGCCCCAGCGAGGAGTTCGGTTCAGTGCTGCAAATGTCATTATTTGTTCCTGTATGTATGGGCACAGAGTGGCAGGTGTGACGATTTTCCCTGCAGTAAGTTAATGGAGTTCTATTGTCAGGAAAAGATTTCTGACAAAAACAGCAGTAATTACTCTGGCAGGCAAGCTCTTCATTTTTATAAAGCCTTCCTGCCACTTCAATCTTTGCAAAGACATCATCACACTGTAAAATGTTGAACTAGCTTTGTTCAGAGCTGCACTGTCAATTTTTGAAGCCTGGGGCAAAGTGCTTTAGCACGGATGGAGTAATTCTGTAACCCCTCCCCCCGCCCCCACCATCACAACACAAAAAATAAATAAGAGATACAGCTAAGAGGTACTTGTTAGGCGCTACTGAAAAACACTAATAATTTTCACAGCCTTTCCAGCTACTAGTATTGTCTTGTTCTTTTTGAACTGCATTATAGTGTGGGAACATGCACTTTCTCATCAAGATGAATATAAATTAAGGTGGCCCTTGGAGTGAATTGTGAGGAAAGTTTCTGTAAGATGTTTGTCGAGACAAAGTAACATAACTTTATACAATGAAATCTGAATGCATGCTGACTTGTGGTCTGGCAGCAAAAATCAGTAGGAGTCACACAAGTGTCCTTTCTTTGTTACCCACAACAGAACTATACAGCTGATAAGAATGAGCTAATTGGCTGCAATGAGAATGCAGACTAAATACGTACCTTTGTAAAGAAATGTGACATCCTTATAACTTTATTATATAATGTAGAATGAAGACCTATTTAGTACTGTAATGTTTAATTACATAAATGTGGTTTGTCATCAAATTAACATACTATCTATTGACAGTAACAGTGACTGTCCGGAGAATGGCATTAGTCATTTGATTTCAAATTAAACCTTTTATCAGACCCTAAATAGTACTAAACTCTGCAACTAAGCAATTTTCCTGTTGATTATTAATTCGGTCTGAAAACTGCTAGCTGATGAGAGAGCCTTCAGACAGATTTTACATCAAACAAGGGCTTGTCAGGTGCAAGGCAGAAGAAATGGTTGTAAGTAAAGTTAAGAAGGCCAGTAATATATGGAATTTAAATAATATAATTCTGATTTTCGGAACTGAAAGTCCAAGAAGTACATTGCAACTATTAGATTAAGTTCTAGACATTACTGTACCATTGTAGTGTTTTAGTATGTCTTCAAGTTATTAGACTAAAAGCACTTTTCAAAGTCAAATGTAATAAATGAAGTAAACTGTCAAAAGTCTAAGTAGAAAATATGGAAAAAAGATGAGTCTTGCTATATTGATTATTTATAAAGTGAAAAAATGTCTGCATTATGCAAAAAGCACTTTATGGTTGCTTATTCCTAGAATTTGACAATGGTTTTCACTTAAAAATCACTAAAAAAGGCATTGAGAGATCAGTATCTTGTTTCCCTAAATATGTGACATAATCACATTCAGAAGCCTGAAGGTTTGCTTCACAGAACATGACATCAGCAGTTAGAGCCCAAAGATTCCAGTAGTGCAAAATATTTGCAGATCTAGCAATAAGAACATTAGAGCCCATAAAATGTCAGTGGATGGATCAACAAAAGGTCACTGTGATGAAACCCGAAATAAATCGATACTGCAGATTCCCTGCTAACTGAAATAAATGGTTAAGTTCTCAGTAGACCTCCATGACGAAACCTGTCCTGATGCACGAAGGCCAGGGATCATGATGACAAGTCAAACTTATCTAAATGCAATCTCAAATTAAATAAATTTTAATCTGGCATTACTTATTTCATACTAAACCAGCTAAATAGTTTAAATCTTGGTCTTCATTCTTTCCTTAGAGGGAGATAATACAAAAAAGACAGACAGAGACAGTGAACATAAGCATACACACATGAATGCATATCTTTATTTAATTTTATTTTATTTTATTAACTTATTTATTAATTTGTGTATCTATTTATTTATAGCTTGTTAACTTAGCCCTACTAGACAAAGCCCATTTAATGAGAAGACATGTGGAGAAAGTTTCCTGTTAACTTAAGGTATAAATAACAGAGATTAGCAAACGTAAGCTACAGCCACTATGAAACACAGACAAATGAAGTTAGTAAATTGTTGACATAAGCAGCATCTTGCTTATCTGCCAGTCTCAGGAAGAGCGTGTGGCTACCCAGATCACCAAGGATTGAAGCAGCACCTTAAGTAATGTGTTACTGACTAATCGTATGAGATCATGCAATGTGTTATATATTTGCAGACTGCAGCAAGCTTAGAGAAGAGGCTCATATGAAGTGTGGCCTGAGTTTAACGGCAGTCCTTATGTTACTTTAGAGGATATTTTTAAAGAAACAATTTCTACTCTTTGACTTGATTAAAACAACCAGTGTCTGTTCCCCAGATTAACTTCCACATCAGCTATTGCATTTTACATCTCACATCCACTTGCTCTCCTTCTCAACCCACAACAGCATCTCTCATTTGTCAAAAAATGAAAGCATAGCACTGATACTGCTCTTGCTCACCACCTGGATAAACTATATCCCTAAATGTGAACAATACCTATTCATACCTTACATCTCCTTACTCTCCCTTCTTCACTCACTTCATTACTTCTATCAATTTCTCTCCCCTGCCCTTCTCTCTAAATATACTATAACCATGTGTTTCTCTCACTTAATGTTATAACTCATGTTTGTATTATACTAAATTACCTTTAATTTCTATATAAACTGGCTAAAATTTTCTCTAATTATCAAATCACCGTCCTATAACTTGTATCTATTCTTAACCAAGGTTTTCATATTGTGTCTAATTTGGTATAATTATTTAAACTGTATTTTTTATTATTTTTAAAGACTGTAAAGTTATTATTCTTAAAATGTTTTGCAATATCATAGAGCTTTTCTACCCAGTCCTCCACTGAAAATGGGCTCCTACCCAAATGGACTTTCCTGGTACTCAAATGTCAATAAATAAATAAATAAATATTTCTACCAAGCCATACAGGCACAGTAAGCTGCAATGTCCCATGATTCTGAGTCCCCCCCAATGTCAGATATATATTTGTCTCATGTCACATGTGATTGTGATTTTGATTAAGCTGGTCACTTCTGATCAGAAGTTATTGTGTGAGATTTGTTTACAACTGTCATTTAAGTTTCTGTGAAGACTCAAGTGTACCACAGGATGGAGTGATTATGTTTCAATTTCAGTATATCTCTGTGGATGTTGGTCTCTGACTATTGTACAGATAAAGCCTTAAAACTTTCTCCATTGTTGCCTACTATACACAATATAATATAGTAACTTACTGCCCTTTCTGCCACAGTACTTGCCCATCACTTCCCGCCCCCTCCAAAACAAAAGATGTGGCTTCAGCAATTTGTAAAAAATAAAGCACATAGAAGGATTTTCTGCAAACTGAATCAGGAGCTGCATCTTTACTAAGATAAGACTGAATAAACAGCCATTTGAATATATAGAATCAGAGAAGACCACTGATTGTTCCAGAAGACAATACTCCACATAGAAAGGTTCACAAATTATGCACAAACCTAATTATAAGGCTTCAAATACTGCAGTGTAAGTGATTATGTTGTTCTCAATGCAAAGTCAAAGTACTGCTTAAATGCAAAAATTCCAGATGGAACAGTAAGACAGTTGTTTCAGAATAGCTATTTTTTCTGGATGGTTTTGCAAAGGTGTTGCAGTTTTCTTCATTTAGTAAGGAGGATAGTTTTCCAATGAATTTGTCCAAGCACACAGTACTTTTTTATATGACTATAAAATAGTATATCCAAATGTAATAGACCCCCAGTGCATCACGCACAGACTTATCATAATCCTTGATTGCTTGTGGAACTGTCATCCTAAACTGAATTTTGTGAATTGCAGTGATTTGTGTCACAAACATTCTGAATTTGTATCAATCTTTTTTTTTTTTTTTGTTAATCTTTGTAAAAAACTATTATTGTGCCAGTAGCAACAAATAATGCTGACAGTAAGTATCTAAATCCTGTCCATTCAAAAAAAAAAGAACTTTATTGATATGTTCATCTCCATCTACTACTGACATACATTTTAGTGCACAACAGAAACATAGTTGCTATGATGAAAGCTGTCTTGCTTTACTTGCTTCTAATGAAGAGCCAGTCTTTGGCCAAGCCTTTTAGTACTTTTGCATGCAAAATCAAAATTAATTTGCTGCTTTCTAAAAAAGAAAGTTACTTGTCTGAGTTTCAGAGATTTATTTTCAGTTTTAATTATAATCAGAAAATAATATGTTCATCTCCACTCTCCATTTGTACTGCGCTTTTGACTAGTCCACACTTTGGACTCCAGTTATTTTTTTCTCTGTTTATTTAGCTGGAAAACCACTGTTCAGAGGTCCATTTCTCAGACAAGCTAAATCTTGTGGAACCAACATTCTATTCTGCTCCTTCTAATTAGCCTTCAGTCTACTACAGATTTGTAGCATCTTTGCATACCAAAGATCAATACCTAAAACATTTGAATTATCTAGTTTTTTTTAGTTTCACCAATTTATTAATAATTTGTTTTATTGTGATCTTGAGTAGATGGCTACTTAAAGATACTTAATGACAAAGATGAGAAATACAAAGCAATGATATTTTGATAGTTAATATTTATCAATTCATTACAACCTGTTGAAGGTAATCTAGTGCAATCTTCAAATGGAAGAAAGAAACATTATATCCTTTTTTGCAGAGTGCCAAACCATTGATCTACATATAGAGGTACTTTGCCAACACACCTCCCTTACTCATATATATAAGACTGAATCCCTGTGGAGAGCAGTAATTGATCAGCCACACAACAGGGAACTGTACTCAATCAGTTGAACACTCATCCACATTACTCATATTCATGAGTAGAGAAGGCAATAGCTACAATTTAGCTGATCCATACTTAACATTTCTGTCATCAGAAAATAACAAAACACTTCCCACTGCATTCTTCTTTCCTTTTCTTCTTTTCATTATTCCACTTCTTAAAAGATCATCAACACAAACAATATATGTATATGTTTTAAAATTAACTAGATTTATTTTAAATGTTCTATTTTTGTGTTTCTGCTGCTTGTTTTAACATTCTAAAACTTCACTTCCTGTAAATGAGGGTAAAAGTTCAAAATGCATTTCCTGCAGTGCAGACAGCTTGAACATTGAATCTAGACTGTTATAAGTTGAACATTCTAAAGCAATTTAACTAACACTAGGTGGGAAAAGGGACTGGAAAGAAGCAGTTACTGTAAAAAATGGTTCTTGGCCACGTTTAACACTTGCTAGTTAAAGAAAAAGCTGTTTTCTACTTTTAATAAGAACAAGCACTACTTTAAAAAAAATACTTACTACTTAAATAAATAAATGCACCAACAATCAATAGCATCTCTAATTCTTTAAATAAGAACCCAAGTAATGAACAAACACCACACAAATTAAACCTATGAAAAGAAAGTGAAGTAATGTATATAAATGATTTTCAGGCAGCCAAAATAACTCTAAACAACACCACTGCACATAGATAAAGCTTATTGCATACAATCATATTCACCAGATAGAATAACCAAAAATAAAAAAAACAGATTACTTGAAATTATGTATAGAAAGTAGGGTTCCTATTACGTGATCGAAGACGCAGTCTGTCGAATGCATCTTGATTGAACATAAAAGAACGAAAAGGCGAAATACCGAAGTGGCTTTTAAGCAAATTCTTTCCCTGGGAAAGAACTTGCTTGGCCACTTCCATTACTTTGCCAGTTTTGGCACTGTAGTGCAATCTCAGAGTTGGTATATTTACGTAGGGGTGTGTGGGGGGCACAGCCTCCCAGGTTGGGGGAGTGTGGAGGGCAAAGCCCCCCACTTTATGTAATGTTTTAAAGGTTTTTTTTTTTTGGAACAGCGATTTTTTTCTCTTGGAAAAAAATCACTCTTCTGAGGTTTTGACATTGTAAGCTTTCGCTTACATGGGGTCGATTAATCATTGTTTGCTTTTTTAAGCATCTTTAAATCTCCTACTCTGCGCATGGCTGCTGAGCATTCCCTGGCCTCTACATTAGTTTTTAAATTTGAGCATACTTCTATTACCTAATTCCTCTACCTCCGGCTGTGTCTTACTGGACTCCAAGACCAACTGTAGTCACCGACCTACCTCTGCTTGTCCAGCTCCTCACCTGGGTAATCAAAGTACCCCCCTGGATCGAAAGCCAAGCTAAACTAAGATTTTGAGCATACTTCTATTACCTAATTCCTCTACCTCCGGCTGTGTCTTACTGGACTCCAAGATCAACTTTAGTCATCGACCTACCTCTGCTTGTCCAGCTCCTCACCTGCGTAACCAAAGTACCCCCCTGGATCGAAAGCCAAGCTAAACTAAGATTGTATGTCAAATAATAATTATTATATCTTCCCCCAAATGCACTTGTTAGTGTTGTGATACTTGCTAGGTGTCCTTTTTTAACTACCATAACAGCCAGCAGCCATACCCCCCCATCTGCTTGCCTTTCTTATACTCCATTCACTCTCTCTCTAGTCATCCCAGCCTTCTCAGAATTTCTATTTTCCTGTAGCCTTTCCCTTCAAACTTACTTTTTCTTTTGTCTACTTCCACCCATCTACTGTAGTCTCCACTCTGTATAATTACAGGTTTGACTACTAGATGGCTGCCCTTACCCACTTCTAATTTCACTCACTTCTCTACTTTCCTCTCATTATTTACTATTCTACTCCAATTCACTCCTACTGCTCTACCTTCCACTTACTATAGTCTTATAACCCTAGTATCTAGCCCTCTTCCTCTTCTTCTCTAGCCCTATACAAGCCCTTACTTTCCCTCTGCCTTTTAATTTTTCCTTGCCTTCTCTCACTACCATTACCTTTTTTCTTATCTTCCCTTGGTCTTCCTTCTTCTCTACTGATTGTTTTTCTCCCTGCTAGTACCTTCCTGGGTCTGCCCCGCTCCATTCGCCCTACGAGCTCACTCCGCTCCTCCCTACCCCCAATTCTTACCCACCCCCAGAGGTCCTAACCATATACTGCTATAACCACTCCCCCTCCCATTATCAACCTATCTCTTTACTCCTTAAATTACCAACCACACCCACTAATTTACATCTCCTTAATTAAACCAATTTACCTTCCTTTGCCTACTCCCTCTCATCCCTACACCTCATCCTGTACTAATTCTTTCCTATAACACTCTCTCTTCCACACTTTCTTGTCCTTCTACCACACCCCCTACATCTCATCCTCTACTAAAATTTTATTTATAACACTCTCTCTTACAACCAATTTTATTCTCATACTTAGACACTTCCTCCCCACTCTACCTCTTATAACAGTCTCTCCTTTTACTTACAACACTCCCTCCAACAACCTACCCTCACCACTTATCTATACATCCCTATGGCCCCAACACACAAATCTATACTCAGAAACATCCTACTCTTGACTACAACTCTTACTTCCCTTACTATACCATACACTCTAACCTTCTTCGAACATTCTTCTCTTCCTGAACAACTCCTCCACTACCACCAAACTCTACCATCTTCTTTCTTCAACTCTCTCAGCCACAGTAATGTAACCTCCACCTCTAGCTATATATTACCAAAATATAATAGAGCTACCCATCTTACTTACTCCCTTATGAAAAAAACCTCAAACAATTATGGCTAATTCCTTAAATTTGTAGAATATCCTCATCTACACCCTCTATTAGATGGTGATATTCACCCAAACCCTGGTCCTATTATTGATAATGCCAATAACCTACAAAACCAAACAGTGTCTGTTATCACTACCTTATCTAAATCTCCTAACTCCCTCCTCATAGCTCACCTTAACATTCGTAGCATAAACAATAAAATAACCCACCTACATGCACTCTTAGATGTTCACTCATTTGATATTCTCTGTATTACAGATACATGGCTAAAGCCCTCAACCCTGGACCAGGAGATTACCCCTCCTGGTTACAACATCCTAAGATGTGACCGTAAAACCAAAAAAGGTGGAGGTATAGCAATTTTGTACAAATCTAAACTCCAAGTATCACCCTTCAATATACTCCTACCTCCAGACACCAATTCAGAAACCCTTACTGCCAAACTTCAAATCAACAACTCCAAATCAATCTATCTAATTTGTGCATATCTCCCCCTGGAAGTAATACAAATACTCTTGAAAACATACTTAGTTACCTCTCTACCCATCTACCTCAGGAGACCATAGTATTAGGTGACTTTAATATAGACTGGGTTACCTGCAGTTCCCCTAATCCAACTAACCACATAAATCTCTATGGATTCTCACAAATTATAACCACTCCAACTAGAATCCATAAGCCAAGCAGTAAAGCAACCATCCTAGACTGGATACTTATCAACAGCCACCTTGATACCTATAAATCAGGAACCCTTCCTGACGATATCAGTGATCACATGCTAACCTACATTATAAAACAAAGAGTTCATATCCCAACTAGTAACAACTTTAAAACCTCATGCACCAAAAAGTTTTTTAATCCAGATAGCTTCCGAAATGAACTGAAAGCATGTGACTGGTCACCAATGTCTCATCTTCAACTTGATGAAGCAGTGACCTTTTTTAACACTAAATTTCTTCAAATCCTAGACTTCCATGCCCCCTATCGCTCTTCACATATTAAAACCAAAATTGCCCCCTGGCTCACAAAACAAACTAGGCAAAACATCCTCCTTAGAAATAAAATCTGGGCAAAATGGAGAGCCTCCAAATGTCCATCAGATCACCTTTACTTTAAACAGCTAAGAAATGCCACCAAGAAAGCTATTCTTAGAGACAAAAAAGAGTACTTCATTCATCTCCAACAAACCCATCCACAAAATCCACAAAAATTCTGGACAAGTATAAACAAACTTCTTCAGCCAGGACACTCTTCAACTCCTGCCCCAGCAGGATTCAATCATAACAACTCCAACCAGATTCCCGACACCTTTAATACCTACTTTACTGAAGCCATTCAAACCCTAGCCAATATTCTGCCACCTATGACCATTTGCCCATTAAATTCCACTAGGACTCCTTCTCCCACCTTTCAAATACAACCTGTACATACATCCCTAATCTGTAATCTCCTTCAAAAACTAAAACCTTGCACCCCATTTGCTGACTGTCTGACAGCTGAATACCTGCAAATTGCTGCAAATGCCATAGCCTACCACATCTCCATCCTTATCAATAGAACTATTTTAGAAAGCAAAATTCCTGCCATATGGAAAATATCCCACATCATCCCATTACATAAAGGTGGGTCATCTACTGAACTCACCAACTTTCGGCCTATTGCCTTTCTCTCTCCAATAGCTAAGATAATGGAAAAATGCATTCACAGACAACTACTTGACCACCTCCTCCAAAATAACCTACTTGCCAACTGCCAACATGGCTTCAGGCCATTCCATAGCACAACCACTGCCCTGTTGTCCTATTCTGACTCCATAAACAAGAATTGTAACTATAACACTTTCTCCTCTGCACTATTTATTGACCTTTCAAAAGCCTTTGATATAGTAAACCACAATATACTTATAGACATACTAAAAGCCCAATCACTTGACCCACAAGCATTACAATGGTTTTAAGTCCTACCTGGAAAACAGACAGCAAGCAGTACTTTGGGAAAACAATCTTTCTACATCCCTCCCAGTGAATATTGGAGTACCCCAAGGCTCCATCTTAGGACCCCTACTCTTTTCCTTATTTATTAACGATCTTCATACCCAAATTCCTCAAGCCACCTGCATACAATATGCAGATGACTCTACTTTAATTTATTCAGCCAAGACTATAGCCTCTCTCCAATCCCTCACTCAAACTGTATTCAACAGTGTTGAAAATTGGTTTACACATCACTGCCTCCTCCTGAACCCCCAAAAACAAAAATACTGCTCTTTGCTCCAACTCTAAAATCACCTCAACTGTACTTCACAATTACCTCAAACAATGGTACTAACATAACCCCTGACACAACAACCTGTCTACTAGGAGTAACAACTGATAACAACCTTAGCTATGATGACCACATTAGTTCTACAATAAAGTCTGTTAACAAAAAACCAGGCACCCTTTACAGAATCAAACCCTTCCTCACCCCATCAGCCAGAATGACTATTGCCCAGACCCATCTAATCTCTACCATGTTCTATGCTTCTGCGATATGCACCAATCTATCTAAGAACAACCTTATCAAACTTTCCACCAGCTATAATAATATAGCCAGATTTGCCACTGGTACCCCATTTAGAACTCATCACTGTCTCAACCTTAAACAACTGGGATGGCTAGAACTGCAAAATCAACTACTCTGTCAACAACTAGTTATCACCCAAAAGATCCTTTATCACCCTAACAATATCCCTATCCTCACTAATCTGATCACACCATACAAAAATCTTGAAACACTACGCTCAGCAAACAAGCTCCTTGTTGCCACTACTAAATCAAAAAACAAAGCTGGGGACTCACTTTTCTCCAACACAGTAGGTAAAAACTGGAACCAGCTTCCTACTGAACTATCCACCCTTGCTTCTACTTTCCAATTTAAAAAACATCTTAAAGAACATGTTAAATCTCACTGGCTTTGTCCATGCTCTAACCCTGACTGACATCTTATTCCCCTTCTTGCTTTCTCTACACTTATCTTCCATACTAAAAATTATATATATTATTGTCTTTGTTTATCTCTCTGTTATTGATATTATCTTCAACCTACTAAATGACTTATTACTATTTTTGTTCTTGCCAACACAGACAATGTACTGTAACTTGACTATTTACTAAATACTGTATTCTTTGTCACTGCTAGTGCTTGAAGCTTTTCTCCCTGGGCCTCTACTGAAAATGGACATATATCCAGTTAGACTAGCCCGGTCAACATATGTAAAATAAATAAAATAAATAAATAAATAAATAAATGTAATATAGACCCTAGAAAGTATATATAAATTAAGTGGACTAGTTAAACATATTAAATTGTAGCACTTTTTAATTATACTACCATATTCTGACTACTACTTTCACCTTTTCACCCATGTTATTAAATGATTTTTAAGTTTTATGATACGTCATCTTGATACATATTGCTGTTATGATGTCTATAGGTTAATGTGTTATAGGTGTTGTCAGTTTTATTTATTTTCTCCATATAAATGATTAAATACTAGGCTACTTATAGTATTTTCTATAGTAGTGTATTAATTAGAAGAAATGACTATATAAAGTGTCTTGATCAAATCAAGAAATTTGAAATGCATTATTTCTGGGATATTTTTAATATATTCAGAAATACATAATATCATTCCTTATTATTAACATTTCTAACTTTATATTGCTATCATCTTAAATATTAGTATTTATCAAAATTAATACTTTATATTGTTTTTTCTTTTAAGATGACTTGAGTGTACTCTAAATAGTTATACTTAATAATATTGTTTTAAATTAAGAAGCAGTAGCAACTGTTTAGCTTGGTGACATTGGGATGGGTTGGTTGGTGGTTGATTTGTATGATTATATCATCAAATTATGGAATTTTCATTCCATGATGGGAGGTTTGAATGTATATGTTTGACATTTTTCTTTTTTTTGTATCTGTCCATAACAACAATTATCAGTGCATTTACATGTTGCTATAAATGCCGACATATAATTGTCTCTCATTAAACATCAATGGACTTAATAATTGAAGAGGAGTAGCTTGAAGAAATATTTAAAATTTCATAAAGCTCACATCATTTTCTTAAAAGAAACACATTTGTTATCTGAAGATATAGATAGAGTGATGTTAAAAGATTATTCAACTCTTGTGAGCTCTCATTTTAAATCCTAAAGGAGAGCCACTCATTTCTTTGGAGAAATTCATTACCCATGCCTAAAATATTAAATACCTGTTCAAATAAAAATGGCATGTTGGGTTTAGCAGTAGTAGAAATTTACAATAAAAGTATAACTTTTGAATTATTACTGGATACCTAGAATTGGAACCAAAGTTGCTAAGAAATACTTGGATATTATATCCTTATATAAAACATGAATTGATTATTGCAGTAGAATTTAACTGTATTCATTCTAATAAAGACACAACTACTGATAAGTTCCTAAGCTACCCTCAGTAGCTAAACACTTAGATAATTTTATTAATTCTCAGCATTTGATACCTATGATATTAAATCAACTAACTCTCTTAAATTTGCACATTATTCTTATAGATTTGGCACACAGGCAAACACTGATAAAGTGTTTACTTCTAGTAGTTTATTTATTAAAATTGAAGATGTATTGACAACTTAATGTCCTTTATCTGACCACAGTGCTATTATATTTATGTTAACGTTAAAGCCAATAATCTGATTTACTATCAGAGAATCCCTACTTACATAGTAAAATTAAAAGACTTTAAAGAATGATGTCTAATAGAAATAGATCAACACACTGAAATTAATAATAATGGAGAAGTTTCATAAGTAATTCTCTGGGATTCTTTAAAAGCTTATATATATATATATATATATATATATATATATATATATATATATATATCTAAGAATTAAAAATAGGTGCATATGTAAAAAGAGTGGAATAACAAGTTGTCTTTGCAGTCTAATATAGATAAATTGAAATAAAATTTAAAACCTTATGACAAATCAGCAAATGCTGAGTTGAAACTATCAAATCAGAAATATTTTGATGTACTTCACCATATAATATCAATAAGTCTGGAAAAATTAAAATTACAAATTTATTCAAAAAATCCAAAAGGCTTACACGGGTTGGCTGTTAGAGCTAAGAAAAAAATAAATACTAATCGTCTTAAAGAAATAATTTCCAAAAAAGGTGATAAAAATGTAATGGATTAAAAAGACATACTAGAATGCTTTAGGAAATATTATGAAGAAATTAATAACAAAGAGACAGATTTAGAAATCAAATACATAACAGATGACTTTCTGAAAGACAATCCCTGGGATTCAGTAAGGTTCCATGCAGGAATAGCTTATTCCTGCACGGAAATGATTGTATAAGAGCAGCACAGCAGCATGCAATGCATAGTAATAAAGGTGCGCTGCCTCTGCTCCTAAACGGACATAGAGCATGGATGAGTGCAGGGGTTATGTCTGAGAACAGAGCTCTCACAATACACATCCCTGCACTCAAGAATTCCCATTTGGCAATTACAGTGAGCGAGAATGCTCATACGGGGTTGCATACCTCCCAACTGTACAGATCTTCGCAGAATGTACAGATTTTTCACCCATATAGTTGGCCTGTACCCCATTTGTCCTGGGAAATCACTGGAATGATGTCAGGATTGAAGTCATTAAATAATGGCATGCATTTGAGTTTCAGACACCAAATCCATCATAAACATTATATTAAAACAAATCCTGTTACTCTAGCAACTTACCTAAGTTTATAAGAGCAATATTTAAAATATGTCCCTAGTTGTACCTCATTTTGTCAAGCTCTGTCCAGATATTTTGCATGAAGAGTTTGAGAAGTATGGGGGGTTGCTAGGATGTCTACCAAATGTGCAGATGCACACAGGAATCCACAGCAGTAAGTGTAATAGGTCCCTTCCTAGAGAAAATAACAGTCGAGAATTTTTTTATCAAACATATTAAATTTAACCATAGGTGCACAGGTTTGCCCATTGCTTAGCTACGCATACTGTAGCTTAAATAGCACAAGAAGATAAATATCAAGATACATTCAGTTGAAGCAGTACTGCAATAGTGTAGTGGTCAGACCGTTCACTTTGTGAGCAGTCATTCCCGGTTCAATCCTCACTGTAGTAAATTCCATTTTCCATGTGGAAGCAATATATGAACTTTTTTTGCTGTATAACCTACTAAATAACACACATTTATGAACTGGAGTACTGCATTAAGTGCAGATGTGAGGTGTCATTGTAATAATTTGGTAAAATCCACAGATAAACACAAGTGCCCCATACAGTATACGTACACATAAATCAGGGATACTAAACAAAGTTATAATGTGTAATCAATGATAAATCCATGGAGTGTCCAAATCTACCACTTTCCCAAGACCCATGTTTCATGTCTGTCTAAATTAGTGTGGGGGTAAGTGGGAGTAAGCACTTTTAAGCAGCAGTAAGCAGGTTTAAGCCTGTTTGCACGGGGGTAAGCAATGCACACACAGGTTAAGCAATTTTGAAGCTAACTCTCTGCAAGCATATTTAACTGGAAGTTAGCATTGCTTACCAGCACACAAACCCACTTACAACTGCTTAAAAATGCCTTAATCACTCTATATCCAATAGCCCCTGTTCTGCCCAGCGACAAAATAAACAAGTCTTGCAGGTCTTGAACCCAGAACCCTGTACACTATAGTCACAGCAGTTAACCAGTAAGCCATCACAGCTGTACATAAAACTGAGGTATACCCAAACAGAGCCTCACTATAGCAAAAATCACAATTTACATGTGAAAGAAATCTATAAACAGTTTTATGTTGTATAACCTACTACATAACATATATATGTGAACTGGAGTACTGCATTAAGTCCATATGTGAGGTGCATTTGTAATAAAGTGGTGAAATCCCCCATAAACACAAGTACCCCATACAGTATATGTACACATAAATCACGATACTAAACAAATATATAACATGTAATGAATGATAAATCAATGCCAAACAGCAAATTGTGTGAAATTTAAAAATAAGCAATGCTAAGCATTGCACATCTCTCCTTACTAGGTGTAAGCAATGCGTAGCCCAGCTAAATCGATTTGCCCATTAGCATACCACTTTAAGCAATGTCACCCTTAGGTAAGCAGGTTTGCCCATAGCTTAGCATTTTCAAAACCGTCCAATCACAGCAAAGTGCGGGAAATCAGCCCTATTTAAACCCCACAGGCAGGAATACATCTCATAACTGGTTGCAACTTCCTCCTGTAGGCACTATGGCTGGTGTTGGAGAAGGATTGCACTTCCGAACTCAGCACTGGGGCATCCAGGAGTCCAAGGTCATGGCAGGACTCCTGGTAAAAGACCATGAAGAGAGACTGTTGCAGGGCCAGTACCAGGATTCCCACTATAAAGCGGAAGCCTGGGACCGTCTCACCCGTGACCTCACCAATGCTACTGGCATCCGTTGAACTGGTGAGCAGGTCAGGCATCACTATGCTGACCTGAAATGGAGGAAGATGGTGCTCTTGGATCAGTGAATCCAAGAAGCTAGGCAGAGGGGTGATGTCCCAGCAGTGTGTAAGTACTCATTCTACTACCTGTTTAATAATTGCCAGCTCATGTATATTATGGATAGGTATGGCAAAATATTCCTCTTATGTCTTTGACAGCAGCAGCAGAATGGGCTATGAATCAGGAAGCCCATGCCTGTAGGCTACAGAGGCTGCATCGCGAGGCAGGATAGTAATAATATTGCATGTACTGTCATAAGAAATAAGTCTAAAAGTAGTAGAAAGTTAATTGCCAGTATAAAACCTCTATTGTGTTTGGGATGCACTGAATAAACCAGACAATATGGCAGGAAGAGTCTCGTATAGGTTGTATGTAAATAAAAGGGTAACAGCCTGGCAATAAAGGTCTAACTCCTGGACTGCTTGTGTTTACTCTGGTATCATATGGTAATGTAGTGTTGCATTCTCTTAATAGTTCTGTTGTATTAAGCACTGTTACCCACACTGTGCTACATAAATAAAATGTGTAGGAATCTCTGTATATGACTGTTGTAATCACAAGGTCATATTGTACAACTGAGAGAGACTTAGACAGAAAACAGTGAAAAGATACACAACAAAATCCAAATAGCACACACAACTGAGACGTAAACTGTTGTATTTTTAGCACACACAGCCATGATTCAAATCATGGGAGTGGTAGTAAACTGTATGCAGAATCCACAGGTCTGTCAGATAAGAAAACTTTGCCTGGAAATAAAAGATTGAAATCCTGGACTGGTACTGTTTAGTCTGGTATTGTATGGCATTGTTAGTGTTGCAGTTTCTTTGAATAATAATGTATTACTCATCACTGTCATCCACACTGTGCTACATAATAAAACTGTCTAGGAATACCTGTATAAGAGTGTTGTAATTACAAGGGCAGATTGTAAAACCACGGGAGACGTATAGACAGAAATCAGAAAAGAGATACACAGCAATATCTAAATAGCACACTCAACTGTGAGGTACACTGTTTTATTTTTAGCAGACATAGCCATAGTTCGAATACTGGGAGTGGTAGTAAGCTGTATGCAGAATCATACCCCTCAACTGTATAGATTTGTCCAGAATATCCAGATAATTGGCCCATATCCGTTGCCTGTTACCCTGTCACCCTGGCAAATCAGTGTGATGGTCTCTGACAATTAGACAGCATTTAATGACATATAATTGACTGTCAGACCTGTAAATATTCAGAAAATGTATATGAAAACAAACTTGTCATTGTAGCAACTCATCAAAGGTTTATGAGGTTAATTGTCAAAATATGTCCCAGTTTCACCTGCATGTTGTCAAGACTTGCCCAGAGTGTGTGCAATAAGAGACTGAGAGGTATGTGCATAACATCGACCTGGAATCTGGGAATATGCATGGAAACAGTCAGGTAGTGTTAACAAACAATACCTCCACAGGTATATCAGGTAAGAGGTGTATACTGCAGGTAAAACACAGTTCACGTATATAGTTGTCTACAAACATACCACTGTCCAAACTAAGGCTATAGGGTAGTGTAATAATACCTGTAAGGTACAGATTACAGCACTAACTAAGAAAGTATTGAGAACTACAAGGATATACAAGTTGTTAATTGACATCTTTCTCTCCCCCCACCATATCTGCAACAATAATCTAAATACAAAACTCAATGGGTATGTGTACAATTAAATCTATTGTTTGGACATATGTCCTATTGTTTGATAAATATTGAAATTTGTTTCTATGCATGTGGCATGTTGAAATACTCCCACATTGGTTGCATGCTGCCATCAATGTACCTGCATGCTGTTGTAATGATCACTGTGGTTCCATATATGCATGTGTTCTGTTTGCTATGCGACTGTTCCATATCTGGTGTTTTGGGTTAATGGGAATATCTATGCATGCTGTTATACCTAATCCTGGAATGTGTTGACTATTACTAACCCACATATGTTTTAAAATTGAAACACCATAGCACGTTTGGGAAGGCCGGTCCCAGCAGACCCACCTCTCCCACCTCATCTAGCTGTGGCACCAGGCACCAGCACATCTGGGGCCCACCCTGGGACCTCTTCATCTGCTGGTCCTGCACAAACTTCGGGTGGAACCGCCTCAGGAGATGGGTCATCGGCAGGTTTGGGGTCTGGTGAGTAGCGCTCTCGGCAGGGAGTTTGGTGATCAGCTACGCCAGCTTGAGGGCCATGTGGTGCATCTAGAGGGTCAGCCTGCCCTCCTACCCAGCCTCCAGCATAGCCACCTTCGGGGCTGTGAAGGTGCAGTGGTGACTGCCCATGGGTGGGGACCTCAGTCCCACGGTTTCCATTTGGGGGCTCATGGGATTCCAACTTCCAAGGTGATTACCCCCCACATGTGTCATATACCACCCATGTATGCTGTCTTGTCTGTCATCCTACCCAACCTACCTCCCCAAATATACCTACTATACTTCCCCAACATCCCACTCTCACCTTAAAAAAAACAAAAGGGTAATCTGTTCCCAAAAAAATATCTCGCTCCATACATAACTGTCCATTTCACACATGTGTCCATTGGACACATGTAATCTGGTCTAATTGGCTTCACAACATATTATTGTTGTCTTCACCCCTCTCTCAGGGGTATAAGTGTCCAAATCTACCTCCAAATTATTGTATATGCACAGCTGTTGCTGTAGAAAAAATGGGCAGCTATGGACCTTCCCTATACCCATCCTGCACATCCCTAGCTATTTTCCCTACTGTCTTTCCCTCTTTGTGCCCTTTTTCCACCACTTTCCTATCAACCCTTTTTCTTTTCTTTTAAAGAAATTAGCATGGGGGTAAGCGGGGGGGCGTCCACGGTGGTGCAGCGGTTAGCGTTGCTGCCTCACAGCAAGAGGTTCTCTGGTTCGATCCTTGGCTGGGGTGCCTTCTGTGTGGAGTCTGCATGTCCTCCCTGTGGTTGCGTGGGTTTCCTCCGGGTGCTCTGGTTTCCTCCCACATTCCAAAGACATGCTGTAGGTGGATTGGGCACTCTAAATTGGCCCTAGGTGTGAGTGCGTGCGTGTGTGTGCTTTCTGAGGAAGGTTGGGCGCCGGGCTGGCAACTCGACACCGTAAAACTCCACTACCAATCATGAGCGGACAGGTGATCCGCTGTGGCGACCCCTAACTGGGAGAAAGCCGAATGAAAAAGAAGAAGCATGGGGGTAAGCAGGAGTAAGCACTTTTAAGCAGCAGTAAGTGGATTTAATCCTGTTTGCATGGGGGTAAGCAATAACTACACAGGATAAGCAAGTTAGAGTGTAACTGAGTGTAAAAATATTGAACTGGAAGTTAGCATTGCTTATCGTCCCACAAACCCAACTGCTTAAAAGTGCCTTAATCTCTCTATATCCAACAGTCCTTGTTCTGCCTAGCAACAAAATAAACAGCCTTTGCAAGTGTTAAACTCAGGACCCTGCACACCATAGCCAAAGAGATTTACCACTAAGCCATGCCAGATATACATAACTCTGATGTTTTTAAAAACATATCATCCAACACAGTCATTCAACAGTATTGTATTTATATATGTAGATGTATGTGTGTGTGTATATAGTATATATATATATATATATATATATATATATATATATATGTCTGTATATGTGTATATCTATATATCCATATATATATATATATATATATATATATATATATATATATATATATATATATATATATATATATATATATATATATATATATAACTATATATATATATATATATATATATATATATATGTGTGTGTGTGTGTGTGTGTAAACAGATATATATATATATATATATATATATATATATATATATATATTTATATTTATAGATATATAGAGATATATAGATATATATATACATATATATATATATATATATATATATATATATATATAACAGAACACAACAAATACATATATGACCAAAGGCACCATTAATGGGGGTGAGGGGGCCCAATCTAAGTACCTCTTGTAATTAATGATATCATCCCCTCCCCCACAGCCAAACAGATCTGCCTTGCAACACAATACCAACACTTGCAAGTCCCATACCCAGGACCCTACACAACATAGCCACAAGAAGTAAACAGTAATCCATCCCACCTGTACGATGTCAGGATGGTATCAATAACATGCAGTACCGTCTGGCTACCATAGGGAATGTACAATGTGGAATACATACATATAGGAAGATACATGTTTAGAGGGTGCATCCGCTGTGGCGACCCCTAACCGGGAAAAGCCGAAAGACACAACAACAACAACAGCATATTGAACAGCCAGTATTCCTACAGTTGCCACCTTTTAAAATGGACAGTGTATGATTCTCTCATACAAAAGACAATTATTGCATAAAACATATACCCACTGAGAAGTCAAAGGATATGACACCACGCACAGGTTTGCATACATAAGAAATGTTTATTTGTGTACTATTACAGTTGTATATGCCATGTCATATAGCTGTTAGGTGTTTGAAATACATACTAACTGAGTAATGCAACTCTAAAGCAAATAATTTTATACAGTAATCCAAAAGCATGTTGCTGTCCAGGCCAAGGCCTTCAAGTAGTACAACAGTAAAGAATCACTGGGCCAGAAGATAATCAGTCAACAGTAAGTAATGCAGATGTATTACTGCAGCCCCCAATTACACTCTGTACTCAACCCCTAGGGGATAAGACTTAAGTTGTCACAGTGAAGATGTATCTGTTACATAACACTGCTTAACTTAAAACATCACTATCACACTGACAAACAGAGCAGTCTGTATGACAGTAAGCACTATCCCACCAATGTTCCCAGGGTGAAATGTATGGAAATTTACAGCCATATACCTTAAGGGGTCTTACTACTGATATCCCGCACATGTTGTAACAGCCTAGGTTATATATGATGCATAAACCTTCCTCATAGAATGACTTACAGGGGCATATAA
>NC_056733.1:571795296-571910296 GCF_019279795.1 Protopterus annectens | reverse complement strand
TTAGAAAATAACTTTTTCACTTTCAACAATAAAACGTACCAACAAATCTCGGGTGTAGCCATGGGTGCTAGGGTAGCTCCCGCTTTTGCCAACATTGTAATGGCAAATTGGGAGCAAAGATACCTAGAAACACATCCAAGTTTTGAGAAGGTGAAGATCTATCATAGATTCATAGATGACTTGATCTTTTTATGGTCAGGAAATCAACTAGAATTCCAAGAATTTGTAAGTGACTTAAATAATATGACCTCTTTTTTACAATTCAAAATTGGTAATTTTGGTGAGACTATAAACTTCTTAGACATCAACATAACTATTGATAGTGAATTTAAGACATTCACAAGTAAAATATACAGAAAAGCATGTTTTGCAAATCAGTATCTACATAGTGAAAGTCTACATCCCACCCACATGAAGAAAGGTGGCATCAAGGGACAGTATATAAGGCTTAGTAGATTAACATCTAGTGAAGATACATTTTTGGGAGAAGGAAAAATTTTGAGTAAATTATTCCAAAGAAGAGGTTACGATAAAAAGTGGATCAAACAGATAGAGAAAGAGGTCTCACTTTTGAGAAAGAACGTAGATAAACCTATATTACAGTCCACTGACATCATGGTGGAAGCAGGGGGGTTATTTGAATTACAAGGTACAAAGGAAGTTAAGAATGAATATAGAACATGTTTTCCAATTCCAATTGTTGATGAAATGTGGGAAATCAAGAGTACAATAGTAGAAAATTGGAAAATTATATTAGGTAACAAAGATCTGGTAGATATTGTAGGTTCAAGTCCCAAGTTCACTTATAAGAAGACTCTAAATATTAAAAGTATGTTAGAGTATCAAGAAGCATCAACAAAAAAATTATCAAGAGCATGTACAATAAAAAAGGGAACCTATAGTTGCAATAATTGTAGACAGTGTAGGTACATCAGCAACACTTCCTTTGTCACTTTAGGACAATGTAATGAGACATTTTGGGCAAAACATTATTATAATTGTAACAGCGAATTGATTGTTTATGTAGCAAGTTGTGTGACATGTAAACAATATTATATTGGCAAGACAAAAAGAAATTTAAAAAGGCGTATTTATGAGCACAATTTGGCCATAAAGAAAAATGACAAATCAAATGCTTTATTCAGACATTCCACTATTTGCAAGGAATTCAAAAAGTTTGAATTCTTTCTGCTAGATAAAGTGGATAATGTCAGTTTCAGTGGGGATTTAAATAATATACTAGAGTGCAAAGAGGCATATTGGCAATTATACCTGGGAGCTGACAAGCTCCCAGGATTAAATGACACAATTAATTTAAAATGTTTTTTAACATATAGGTAATCACAACATGTTTTATAAATTACTATTTATCATTTATACATTATTTAGTAGAATTTACATGTATTTTAACTGTGAAATTAATGTACAAACGATGATGTAATTTCCTGTGTAAGAGTATATAAGGAAGTGATACATTAGAAAAGTTGTTTCTGAGGAAGGTCACGAAAAATTAAAAGTGATTGAAAGCGCTAAAAAGATCATTGTCTGCGTCATTTGATAGTACTGGTACTTTCAGTTTTTTTAGTTTCATATTATCAGTTGTGGTACAGTTTGGTGTCCTGTTTATCGAAGAACATGAAAACATGACTACAAACATATAGCACAAAGTGTTTTACAATACATGTCCCAACGGTAGGTCTTGTGTAGACAAGCACATTGAGTTATGTGATGAGATTATTGTTGCAGATATGGTGGGGGGAGACAGAGATGTGTATTAACAATTATGATATCCTTGAAGTATGAGGTCCTCAGACCTGTTTCCCTCTTTATGTCTTTCAGGCAATATGTCCAGGGAGAGACTTCCTATGTACACAGTAGAGGAGAATGATATCATCACATACCCGAGGCAGCACTGCAACACCCTGATCAGGAGTACAGCTCATGATCTGCAGGAGAGGACCACCCTTTGGAACGATCTTGTCCACAGGGTAAATGATGTTGGCCTGCATAACCGCAGTTATGAGCAGGTCCAACATCAATGCACTGATCTACTCCGCCATGCCCGTCGGTGTGCTGCTGCGGTTAGGGGGGACCAGCTTGCACCAGGGGAGGGGTCATGCCATCCAGCCCCCCCAACACATGTTGAGGAGCTCCTCACCAGCTTCGGGGCACCTGCCCACCCGCAAACACAAGACCCAGAGGAGAGCATAGTGGAGGTGGGTGCTGCCCACACAATGGCTGAGGAGCATGCAGGTAAGGCCACAGGGCACATCAGTAAACCACTGTTGTGTATCCATCTGCATCTGTAAAGTTAGAGCATGCATATGTGAGATGAAATGTATATAGACTGTTGCTGTGTTGTAGTAATAAACAGATGTGCATAATCTGTAGTACTGTAGGTTTTTACTGTTGATGTACTGTAATCCTGTACCCACCATGTACCAATGCCACAAGTGTGGCTACTGACATCACATCTATCCACAATTATGTAGGTCCCTCTGGTATACCTCTGGGGCAGCAGCCTGTTGCTGGTGAGTTTGGTGTTTGTTCAGCTTTGCCAATACACCGGTCATGTTATGGCCATGGTATATTCCATTCCATGCATGCTGTACATGTTCACGTATTGTTGCTGTTAACTGCACTGGATCACAGTGGTCACCATGGTGGTGTATCTGAAGGGTATGTAAGAGTCCTGCAATATAACTAACAACCTGTCATTGCAAAATGTGTGCACAGAGATGAACATAATGGTGGGACAAATGGCCTATAGTAGGGACATGTCTGAAACACCACCCTTATACAATGCTACAACAGTGTATATACCACTATTTCAGTGGCAACTGTTATAGATCTCCACTATGGCATTTCACAGTACTGCATTCCATAACCCTTACAACCTGCAATGTGGTCCTAACATGAGCAATGAATGTGTAATATGGAATCCTATGTTAGGACAGCAAATATGAGGAATACATACCTTTACAAACACTGGAAGCATATGTGTGCATACACTCCAAATAACATATTGTGGAAGCAGCTTTTGAGGTACTGGCAGCATGTATTTTTCATCAGTATGGACCTTCCAGCAAGTACCGGTCCTCATTGTCACACCAATAAATGGTCTGCTGTCCAAGACGCTTGGCCATCAAATGTGCCCACTTACCTGCAACAGAGGCAGGTGTGGCTTGCACACATCCTACAAGCCATGGAATGGATCCCATACCCAACAGGTAGCACCCAGGAGATGGACATGTAGCCTTACCTCACCATTGCATATACCATGGCAAACAGTGCAGACAGGTATGTATGTGGTGAGGATGTATGGGACAGGATTAATGTAGAAAATAAACAGATGGCCATCCAAGACAGATGACAACACATGTTGCAAACTGGTCATGCAGGCTGCCTAGTAACATGCCACAACACTGAGGAAGTTGCAGGAATGTCTAGCAAGTACTGGCTTAGCAGTATCTGTGTCAGCAATTGACTGGACTCTGCATAAGTGTGGCCCTTGGGTTAGGGTAATCAGATGGAACAGTTGTACCACAGGAAACATCAGCCAGGCCCCTCTATAGGTAGCATATGCATCACAGCAAAGATCCCCAAAAGTCATGCATTGCAACGTGTACTGGTGCACCAAGACCACATTAGAAACCTACAGACAGTATCAATTAAGATACATGTGTTGCACAACCAACACCTCACCTCAGGCCTACCATCCCCATCTCTACTTTGCCAGTGCCAGTGTACACCTGTATGTTTGCCATTCATTAGCAGGGATTAGACCAGTACACATGGTGTTCAGTAGTTGGGACACTGCAAAATGACACACATGTGTAGGCCAAGTTGTCAAACATCTGCAAAAAGGCTGAGGGTGGGGAGGGGGTGTCATCATGAAACACAACAGTGCACTGAAGCAGAGATCCAAAGCTCACTAAGAATGGCTGTATCTGCACACAGTCAAGCTCTGGAATTGTGGCAGACATAACCCTGACTCCACAGCAATAGTGATGACACTGTTTGACCTCCAAGGGATGTGCACATGAGTTGATGCAATCATACAGAGTTGGGGGACATTTGTAGGGCAGAGTGACCAAATACTGGCAAATGCAGATGGCCCATGTTAATATACCCCTTTCAGGAATAGTGACTGATGTAGTACACATAACAGTAGGTGCAGCAAATCATCACGATAAGGGTGTGCACACATATGCACCCACAAATTGTATGTCTCTCATTCAGCATCTGCACAACTAACACATTTGTTTGACACTGCATTTTATTGCACAGGTCATTTGTCACATATCAGGTTTGTGTAATGTTAACATATGCGGTAATGTGGCCCCATGGCATATCAAGGAAGAGGGTGCCATATCAGTAAGGGTGTGTAAACTCCTCATAGCCTCTGTAAGGTTTGAAGGTTGTCAGTGTAATTGTATTTTATTGGCCATACATGCACCACTGATGATGAGGTCTGTAAATCAGACATCAGGCATTCACAAATGACATCTGTCCACATATCATCCCAGGTATGTGTTGGATAAACACATAGGGGCTGTGAGCAGCAGAGCAAACATAACTGACACACATATACACATTCAGCAATGGTGTGTACACCTGTGAGGTATGGTGCACAGTACATGCCAGGGTACCGAACAGGTGCACAGCAATACTGTGTACATGGGTGCAGTATGTTCCAGGGGAAGGGGAATCACCTACTAACACAATCCATGCATCACATATATGTATAATGTTGCTAGCAGGGATTGACTATAGCTGCACTGCATGCTGTTGAGTGCCATATGTCATGCATGTTGACAGATGGGTAATGAGAGGTCTGTGTGTAATATCTTTGTGCAACCTAATCTGTAAGTGTGTGTGTGTGTGTGTGGGGGGGTTAATCTGTTTGTAAGTGCTATCTGGTGGAGTGGAGGGGGGTTGATTTATGTGTGTGTGTGTGTGTGTGTGTGTGTGTGTGTGTGTGTGTGTGTGTGTGTGTCCATGTATGCACATGTGTGAGTGTGGGGTTGTTCATACCTCTCAACTTCTCTTTGAAATCATGCAGGACATGGACATGGACAGACACATGAGATACCAGGAATACTTTTCTGACATGTAATCTCAGGACAGCTGATATTATAATAAAGTCTGCAGCATGAAACCTGCATTGGGAGGGAAAACTAGACACCAGGGATACTGTTTTAATTGCAGTCAGCAGAAAGGTGAAATAATACCCTCGTATGCAGCACTAAAGATGCATTGGGGAAGTATTAGACAACACCAGAGAGTGTTTCCAAATACTACTGTAGTCCACATAAAAAGTTAACAGAGCAACAGATCTTGCATCTACTGAACAATAGTTACATATGACACTCCAGTGCATGACATTATTGAGTGACTGTAGTAGCCCATAACATATGGGGGCCATGCTCAAGACATCTGGACAAAACCAGGGTGAACACTGGACGACATCAGGGAGTCTTTGAAATAAACTTCTCCATTCAAGTTAAAGAGGTAATGGAGTAGCAGGTCATGTTTTGTGATCACTTTTCTAAGCAATTAGAAGAATGATACATTAATGATTGGTATTATTGACTGTAATTATTCAAGACTGATGCAGGATGGGGAAATTAAGAGAAAAAACTAGTGACATTCTGTAAACCCAGGGACAGGTAAGTAGTATGGTGGAATGTCAGCGTGTGTGTGTGTGTGTGTGTGTGTGTGTGTGTGTGTGTGTGTGTGTGTGTGTGTGTGTGTGTGTGTGTACTGTTAAGCAATGACATACAGGTCTTAAAGTGCATTTCTTGTTTTCTTCTCACAGGTGACGAGGTGGGTCAGGGTCCCTCCTGCAGGCAATATGATGTTGGTGTCCATACAAACACTGAAAATGATGATAGGTGTGTTGAGGCACAGGTGGGGTTGTCAGGGGCTGAAGCTGTGCCATTGTTTGACATCCTACTGTTATCCACCCCATCCCTGCACACAGTCACAGTGCCTATACCTATACCATCACCAGTGGCCATAGCTGAGGGGCAGTTGTCAGTTGGTGGCATGGGACAGGACAGTGTGGTATCTATGGCACATGTGTCTGGACACAGCAGCCATAGCCAGATCTCTGGTGGGTATCACATAGACAGATGTACAGGGCTGTTCATTAGAGGGCTGCTGGTCATTGAGCCCTGACAGAAGTGCCACATCTGGTACCACCAGACGCATGTTTCAGGCTATCATGGAGGCACACACATGTATGGAACAGTACACCAGACAGGCTCTGAGTATGTGTAGGGCTTCTCATTCAGCTGTTACTGACAACATCCGTGATCTTGCAGGTGCCCTCCATTATTTTTCAGAGGTCATGGATAGACAGTTGCATGAGATGGTGGGAATCCTCGACCATGGAATATCCGTGCTCAAGCATATGGTGGAAGTGGTGCAACGGCCACATGGACGTAGGCCAGCAACACCAACAGCTGGAGGTTGATATGGACATGCAAGAACACAGAGCCACTCCTGTAGTGGCAATACCAGCCCCAGCACTGCGAGGGGGCACTGTCCACACCACATTACAGCAGGCCATGTGCACGTGACCCTGACCAGTCCTAGGAGGGACCCGGATCCAGCAGACATATGTCATCATCAGGGGAGAGTACCATATTGTGGCTTGTACAAGGTGGTGCCCGTGGAATCCCTGGCCGGCACACTTCTCGTGTCCATGGCCGGAGATGGTGAACTGCACACCCTGCCAGGTACAGTCTGCAGCTGTCCAACAAACACCTGTATAGGGCAGCCACATGGCAGAACTGTGTGCATGCATACTCACACATAATAAAAACACAGGTAGGGCAACCCCATACCTACACACATGACATCACCACGGGCAAATGAATAATTAAACCCCCTCACTCACACACATGGTGTCAAATGTATGGCTCAGCCTAGGTCTCTGGCAAACCAACAACACACCCTGTGCATATGATGATACATGTGCCACATCCCTGTCATCCATAAAATCGATGCAGGGACAGGCTAATATGGTTCTGATGCACAGGGTAACTGTACTACAGTGTACCAATGTAATGCTGTGTAACATGTCAGCAGTAAAGTTTAATGCTTACATGTCAAGTGTAGCTGTCCAGCCATGATGCTTTATTGCTGTTATTAACACTGAGTGATTGTGGTCTCCATAATGTATTCAGTTTGTGTTGTAGGTGTCCATGTGTCAGCAGAAAGATGGTCTGCTGTTGTATCCTACAAGGGGTATGGCACTGTGGTGACACCTTGGCTGTGCCATATCCTGGGTACAGGTGAACACATGTCACAGGTCTGTATAACAGTTACTGCATGTGCCACATGGCTGATAGGTCTGGGGTGGTGTATACAGGTGAGTGTATGGTGGCTGCTGTCAGTAGCCCTTCTACAGTGGACAATGGTAAGTGCACTGGGTGGTACACACCACATGTTTGTGTATAACACACACAGAGGCTTTGGTGTTGATGCAATACACAGAGAATACTGTACACATGGATGTATGTACCTGTGTAAGGAATCCATTGTAGCCTATGTAATTCCACCAAGATAGAATAGGCACAACAACACGTTGGGAAATAAGCAGTCTGCTAGTTTAATCTCATTGACGATTGTACTGGCAGGGTATATGTCCCCTTCCCCAATGTAGTGCAATCCTCAACTCTGTAAACATAGGTGTGCTGGTGTGGGTGGCAAAGCCCTACCCTTTGGAGGGGGAGAGGTGCTGTAGGACTGCAGATAGTGTGATAGACAACAACTTAACACGTTAACATGAACTGTACAGTATTATGGCCAGCTAAGCGGGGGAATACACTCAACAGTAACTGCAATGATGGTGGCTGTGTCCACAGCAGCCACACCCAGCTATATATACCAATCCCAGTATCACTGCACACCTAAACAGTGGGGAAGAGGGCATTTACACATATACCACTAGTTGTGATGGAATGTATTTCCACAAGATGATACCTGTGAAATGTTAGCATATGCCAGGCAGTTCTTGGACAGATGACCTCTGGGACATGTATATTCTGCAAACAGAAGTAGATTTCGTCACATACACACACACTCTTACTTGGAAACACTGGGACTAGAACCCCTACCTAGGTATGTAGTGCTACTGATGTGTGTGGCCTTAATTGCACACACCACACAGCTTTTAGGATGAGGTGTGTTCTAGGTTACATGTTACGTGAAGAACATCCTCAGGCCTGTACAGTATGATAATGGGAGATGTGCTGGTTGTTTATGGATAATACATAGTGTAGCATACTGTCATATACACATTGACAAACACATAACAGTCTGACAAACACATAACAGTCAGACACACATCTGAGAGACATGGGTTTATCAGTGCTAACTACTATGTCAGTGTGTCCATTTTGTTGCAGATAAGTTGCACACACATAACTGGGCTGGATAGTGTTATCAGTTACCTGTGTGGTTGATGGTGACAGTGGTCCCCATACAGTGGAACATGGGACATGTACAGGGTGTACCATGGTGTAAAGACAGTATACCCAGCACCCACACCCCACAGTGGGTATTGTATGCACTGAAACCCATAATAACAGTCTGATATACCCACCATCACACATTGACCAGGACTGCAATACAACCCCCTTGTCTATCCCAAGACTGCTACTACAAGGATATGCATCTAATGCACATGCCACAGGCATATTAGGGTGATGCATTGTCATGGCTCTCCTATGGTCAGCAACATCACTATCCCTAATACTGTGTGGCAAGGATTATTGTATTAGGAGAATGCGGCCTCAGAATGCTGTACCCTACAAATATACACAAATGCACACATACACACACTTGCCAGAACCCATTTGTACAACAGTGTTGTGCTGGTACCGCAAGCCCCAGGTAGCCCTTAGGGAGAAGAGTGTAACAAGTTACATGTAATGTCTGGTACAGCAGCAGCCACATCTAACTATGGCAATGGGGGTTGTGGTGGGTGTGAAGGGCCTCAGGGTATTCTCAACTATAGGTCTACAAACACACAGACACTGAGTCATAGGTAGGTACTAGGCTATCAGCCCAAGGGCCTACATAAGACTAGCCAACAAGGTTCCCTGGCTTACGCCACCCAAGAAAGTTATTTTCCTGTGCCACTGCCCAGCACAGACACAGAAGTGATCCCCGGGGTGTATTTCCTATTTCCCATCCGCTCATCAAGATTTTTCTTGAAGAGTGCTAAAGAAGAACTTTGCTTGACATAGATGGGTAGCCTGTTCCAGAGTATGGGAAGTCTCTGGGACAGAAATCTATCCCTCCAGCATGTCCTGTTTATTGTGGTGACAAGGTTTAGGTCCCCAGAGAGTGTAGCTCGGAGGGATTGGGATTTCTTTAGGTGTAGCATGTTCAACAGCTCTGGATTTGATATAGCTTTATATGTTAGGCAGAGATCACCTCGGAGTAGGCAATATGCTACGGAGTAAAGCTGGAGTTTTTTGAGGCAGTCAGTGTAGGGCATTTATTTGAGGCCAGTAATCCTCTTTGTGAGGTACTTCTGTGGCCTTTCCAGCTGCTGCAGATGTCTTGTGAGGTACATTCCAAAAGGGGTATTGTACTCTATAATGGGTCTAATGAGTGTCGAGTAGAGGGGAACAATGACCTCTTTTCTCCTGGATGAGAACCCTTGTATGATGAGGTGTGCCATGTAGAAGGACTTCCTGACTACTGTGGCGATGTGACTATCAAAGGAGAAGCTACTGTCCACCTGGGTCCCAAGTTCTCTTATCACGTATTCGGTGTTAAGTAGATTGCTGCCTATGTGGTAGTTCATGGGTACAGAGTTTTTACCAAAGGGGATGACACTACACTTTTTGGCATTGAGCTTGAGGTCATGGCTCTGACACCAGGCATCTTTCACAGTGTGGCCCTTCTGTAAGATGTCCACATCATTTGGGGACTTGACTATGGCTCCTAGTTTGCAGTCATCTGCGAACTTCATTAGCCAGAGACCTTCTGTGTTAGCCTATACTTCAGAGAAGTAGATACCAAACAGGAGAGGTCCCAAGATGGAACTCTGTGGTACTCCACTTGGCACTGCTTTGAGGTCAGATTTGGAGTCTGCAACTTTTACAGTGTGGGTTCTGTCAGTGAGCCAGTTGGCAACCCATCTTGTGACATAAGGATTTATACCTAGTTTAGTGAGTTTAGCTATAGGCCACGGTGGTGGTGCTGCAGTAGTGTTGTCGCCTCACAGCAAGACGCTGTCCAGTTTGATTCTCAGCTAGAGCGTCTTCTGCATGGAGACATGCATGAATGGGCATACCTTCATTGATGGTTGTGCATCAGGGCTGGCAACTCAGCACATACAAATCAACTGCCAATCATTAGCAGACCGGAATTCTGCTGTGGCGACCCTAACCAGGAAAAGCCGAAAGACACACACACACACACACACACACACACACACACACACACACACACACACACTGAGTTTAGCTATAATTCCAGAATGGGAGATGGTGTTGAAAGCCTTGGTGAGGTCAATATAGGCAGTGTGAACCACCTTACCCTCATCTACCGTTTTGGTGACTGCCTCAAAGAAGTTGATCAGGTTCAGGAGGCATGATCTGCCTTTCACAAACCCGAACTGAGTAGGATCCAGAGTTTGGAGGTTACCAACGTCTTTGTTTATGAGTTCCATGATGATACATTCCATGGCCTTGCAGACCAGGCTCGTCAGGCTAATAGGTTGATAGTTCCCAGGATCAGTGGTGGCTCCCCCTTTGTGGAGTGGGATAACTGTTGCTGTGTGCCATTCAGTAGGCACAAAGCCTGATGCGAGGCTATTATTGGACATGGTGCTTAAGTGGGGAGCCAGTTCATTCTGAAGTTTGTGTAAAATGCAGCCTGGAATGTTGTCCAGTCCCATGGATGCTGTGTTTTTGCTTTAGAGAGTGCAGCTTTTACCTGCATAGTTGTGATTACAGGGATTCTGCATTCTTCCTGTATAGATATGGGCCCTTTAGGGGATGAGAGGGGGGTAAAGTTAGCACTGAACCTATCTGCCAGGATGTTGGCAGTATCAGTTGGTTCTGTCATTTTCTTGCCTTTGTGCTGTAACTCAGAGCAGAGCTGGATGTTGCCATTGAGATTCTTTACATAGCTATAGAATACTTTGAGGTTGTCCTTGGAATTAGTGGCAATTTTGTTTTCATAGCTAGCTTTGGAGGATCTTATAAGGGATCTCATCTTCTTATTGAGACTGACCAGGGAGCTCCTCCACTCATGGGATTTTACTCTCTTTTGCAACAGTTTCTTCCTTCTGTTGTATAGTTTGTTTATGGCAGGGACCACCAGATTGGCTTCCTTTTTTTGGAGAATAGCGTCTTGGTTCTGTTTGGGAAAGCATGATCCATGCACTCGTGCAAGTGCTTATAGAGTGCATTTGTGTAGGATTCAGCAGTTGTAACTGTATTGTCCATCTGCATGGGTGTCATGAAGTTCACCACTTCTGTATTAAGAAGCATGAAGTTGGCTTTGGAGAAATTTTTTACTGTGGTTTCCTTAATGGGGAGTGGGGGCGGGATGTTGATATCATGGGTGATTAGCTTATGGTCGGATTGGACCAACGAGGAGTTGACTTCAGGTGTGGAACACCGGTCACTCGTGTTGTTAATGACTAGGTCTAGGATATTGTTGCCCCTGGTGGGGGTGTGGATAAGTTGATCCAGGGCATTGGAGTTTATGAATTCCAGAAAGCATTGAGCTAAGGAGTTGGTACACGAGTAGTTTTCCCAGTTAATGGTGGGGTAGTTGAAGTCGTCCATTATTAGGGTGTTTGGTTGAACCCTAATATTTTCCAGTATGTCAAGAAAAGAGGAGTGGGAATCCTGGGGCATGGTGAGGGATCTGTAGCAAGCTACAATTTGGATTTCAGATTTGCCCAGAGTTAGCTGCACTTGGATAACCTCGGATGCATTATGCTGAGCAACTAGCCTGGAGGTGTGGATATCCTTAATGAATATGGATACACCTCCGCCTTTGGTGTTTCGGTCCAGGTTACATGGCCAAAAAGTGTGGTATGAGTTATAGCCTGGTAGTGCAGGGGTGCTCTCTGGAGCCTTGAACCAGGTCTCAGTCACTGCACAGATATCGATGTTCTCCATTTTAAGGAGTGCCTCGAGTGAGTGCATTTTGAGATTTAGACTTCTAGCATTGAGTAGAATTACCCTCAGTTTTTGCTTGCCTGTTCCTGTTATGGTGGTGAATTTGTTATTTGGACCTTGCCTAAAAAAGGCACTATAGGGGCAGCAAGAGCCTTAGCCAGTATCCCGAATCCCAGGGGCGACAGGTGCAGGCCATCTGTGGCAAAGCATCATGGTCTGTCGACCATGTCATCCCAAGCAGACAGATACTGGATCCCCTTAGAATGACACCAGAAGCTTAGCCAATTGTTGAAGTCAATAATTTTGTCCTTGTACTGCAGTATCATTTTGAGCAATGGCAGAATGCTACTCAGGGCTTGGGTCAAACCTGCCTGGGCTACAAGATTGGAGAGCTCTTCCATGTCTCTTTTCATGTAGTCCATTGAGGTACATCTCAGGTCATTCACACCAACATGGACAATGACAGAGTCATATTTGTACTTGTTGTGGAGTGACCTGAGTGTGTGGGTTATGTGGTGGATCCTGGCACCCGACAGGCAGCTGACAGAAACCATCTCCTTGTTTAGCCTGGTGAGTGGGACATCAGTGTGCCTGACTATAGAGTCGCCTATGACTAGTGTATTGGGTACGTTGTTTTGCCTTATTGGCTGTGGTTGAGTGGCACACTGAGTCTGTGGGCTATGTGTCATTTGGGTTGTGTTGGAGGATGGAGGTCACTTGCATTTCTGCTTTGGTGGTCTCTGTTGCTTAGTTAATTATTATTGAGAGTCTCTGCAAATGTTTTTGTGTTACCATGTGTGGATTTTGGTGGTGTAGATTTAGTGAGACTATGTGATGAGTGTGGTGTGGTGCAAATGTTTACTTTCTCCTCATGACTGTCAAGTTCAGTCTTGGTTGGAGAGAGCTTTATCTCCAGTTTGGCTAGATAAGTGCATCTCTCACAGGTTGTAGTGTTAGGTGGTAGGAGGATAGGGTTGTCTGTGTACATGAGGCAATTTCTACATTGCTTCAAGATGCCCAGATTCATCAGATAGACAGGAGAGAACACTGGGAGCTGACCCTTGGACATGCCTAAATAAAAAAAAAAATTATTCTAGATAAGTGAGGAAAGTGAGTACAAGAGCTGTTTTTTCTCTAAGCAAGTGAGAAAAGTAAGTACAAAAACTGTTTTCCGATAGGTAATAAGGAAGATTGAGTGCTATAGTAATTAGTAGCTTATTTAGTGCTTACAAGTTCTGAACAAGTGCTGAGCATGAATAAGAAATTCAAGTGCTAAAACTAAGAATCTGTATCTGCACTAGACGAGTTACAGGACAGAAACAAGTGCAAATGCAGGCTTTCAAATCAGAAAGTTGAGAGAGATGGAAGAGATTGCCCAAACGGCCAATAACTACAATTTCTGGGCCAGAACCACTCCTTATGTGGCAGACAGGTTAGCTACTTCTTACTACTCCCACTGATAAACTAGAAGGCTTCCCTCCAACACAGAAAGGCTTTGGGGGCTCAGAGGCTTACATACAGTCCTGGATACAGCAAATCTGTATCTGGAACACTAGTTACAGGAAAGGTAGAAATCAGGCTTACAGTTTTTTTTTTGTTACAGAAAAGTAGCAAAAACAGTAGTAAAAACAATTCATATGCAGTGAAAGCTAGCACACTTGAGTATGCAGCAATATTAGACCAAACACAGTTTAAAAAATGCAATTAAATTAAAAAGGACTAAAAGTAAGTGCAGAAAGAGTTTATTAGGTAGACTGTGGTAAAGAGATGGGACTCGGGGAGTGTCCCAGATCAAATCTACAGTGGGGTGGGCAACTGCAAAAGCCACCAAATGTAAACTACAAACCAAAAATAGGGAGGGTAACAGTGCAAACTCTAAAACCAAAAAAATATACTCAGCTCTGTATATTTGCAGATCAGTCTCTCAGAACAGTGAGACAACAGTTTCAACAGAGATCTAAGCAACAATTAACAAACTCTATAACGAAAAAAATATACTCAGCTCTGTATATTTGCAGATAGTCTGGAAGGCAGTCTCTCAGAACACAGGTCCCAGCAATTAAATGCAGGCTGTTACTAACAGGTCAAATTAAGTGATCCTTGAGTTAGATAGCACACAAGCTGTAAAAGCCAGTTATACCAACTGAAGCCACGGCAGAAAATGGGGGGGGGGCACAATTGCAACAGAGATCAAAGCAACAACTAACAGTACAAACTCTAAAACCAAAAAAATATACTCAGCTCTGTATATTTGCAGATCAGTCTCTCAGAACAGTGAGACAACAGTTTCAACAGAGATCTAAGCAACATTTAAGAAAGAATAAACACCAAAAACACGCCACCCAGTAAAAAATAAATAACGAACCACTCGCTGAAGTAAAAGAACAAAAGTTTTACTGAATAAATAAAAACACTTGGTAATATATACAGACGTTAGCGCTTTCATAAGGCACATAGACCAAACTTCATCAGACAACTCAATGATATAACAGTTCAGCTTATATAGTACACCCACCCCCTTCAATTGATTAATCAAATACAATCAATCTAATTGGTGATAAACCTATATACTTAATCAAAGAATTATAACATATATAAATTACATAAATATACTAAATAATAAATATACTTGACAATATTAAATTCACACATTATTCACCTACAAACATAATAATAATGATATTAAAGAAAAAAAATAATCTATCTAGTACCCTGAGCTTTAATTTACTACTAATGGAAATAGTGTCATTCAACCCAGGGGGGACATGGGCATTAAGAAAGACCTGCCACCAAGTTTCCTTATCTTCCAACCATAACTTCTAAGGCCCTCCACGATCCCCCCTCCTGACCTGTTGCAACACCACAAATTTAAATGCATGGTCAGGCAACATTTTAATATGTCTAAATAAAGCATTTTTCTCATCACACTTACGAACATCATAAAGATGCTCATAAATGCGCTGATTCAATTTATGTTGGGTTTTCCCAATATAAAAACTGGGACATTGTGAACACAGGGCAGCATACACCACACCCTGTGTGTGACAATTAAACTTACCTTTAATGGAAATAACCCTGTTAGCAATCTTAACCTTAGATGTTACCATTATATTTATACACTGACTACACGCACCACAAGCTACCATTTCACCATGTACCTTACAGCCCCTAACTTGTTCCAATAAATTTTTAATGTTCCTACCTCATCTAAATACAAATTCAGGGTGTGCCCCTAAAAAAAATAATAAACCAACGGTTTCATCTACAGAATCATTAGTCTGTTTTCTTCATGGTGATGTACCTGCATTTTGTGAGCAACAGGGAGGAGTTTGTAACCTGGATGGGCTTCTTTTAAAATACAAAAACAAGTTGTTGGAATACAAAAAAAATCAACAAGAGAATTTTTATTTTCGGAAGTGTCTAAAACTACAGTATATACTGAAGGGATTACCCATGTGGAAGTTCCCGAATGGGATTATTCCACATTCATCTTACCATCGGGATCTTTTGGCCCTTTTTGATCGGCACAGCTGTGAGTTGCTGGAACTGATGTGTAAGCATAACAACATGGCGTTGGGGAAACTGCAGGAGGAGATTCGTATCCTGGATGAGAGGATCCATCATGGAGACATGTGGGAACAATGTAAGCTAGCTTATGATCATGTTTTTCAGCAGGTGGAGGGGATTGTTTCAATTATTGCTAGTCGGAAAAACAAGAAGTTGGAGAGGGACAGACGTGCTTATGAGTGAGGGTATGCTTACCCACCTCCTCCACCTGTGCAGGGGAAACATCAGCTGGGTTTGTTACAGCAATCTAATGTTGAGGTCAATGCATCTACCAGTCATGGGGAGGAGGCCCATTTGGACCAGCTTGGGCCGAGGCATTCAGAGAGGATAAAGAATTGAGTGCGGCAGCAGTGGAGTCCATATCCCCAAGATGGGAATTGGAAGCAGTACGGGCAGAAGTACGGCCAGTTCCTGAGAACGAGGAGATGAATAGAGAAACTTTTAGTAAACCTAACATTGTTTTAAATTCTAAGGAAGATTTTAAAGTGTTTAATTTCACTGATTATGACTTTTCCATGCAGCATGCTGATGTGGTTTGTAAATGTTTTAATTTTGTAATCAGTGGTAAAAGTGATATCAGTGAGCTTATTTGTGATCTTAAAATGTGCACACATAGATTAAACCTGAAATTTATGCATATGAATGATAATGATGTTTTTAATGTCAACAATTGTTGTTTGAGAATGCCTAGTACTTACAATCCTGACCTACATTATGCCATTAAAGCCTTTGAAAAAATGTGTGAAACTGATTTCCGGCATTTTTTGGGTAATAGTGTTTTTGAGGCTAATATGTCATCAGTTGAAATGGAGTGTTTGAATGAGTTAAGGAATGGAAATTTATGGATTATGCAACCGGATAAGGGGGGAGGGGTGGTTATCATGTCTAAAGTTGACTCTGTGCAAAAAATGTTTGACATCTTATATGGTGATACGTACACTGAAGCCTCATTAAATGAGGTTAACATTGCATATAGTAGAATTGATAGTGACCTGTTGGATATGTTAATGCAGGATCAGATTGACCTGGATGAGTACAACTACATGTCCATGGATGTTCCAAAAGTCCCAGGGATCTTTGGTATTCCTAAGATCCATAAGGACTTATGTAACCCTCCTCTTAGGCCAATAGTGGATTCATCCTGGTCTAAAACTAGCTATATAGCTAAATACTTGGATTACAATTTGAAGGAGAGAGTTATGGCCATCCCTCACTTGTACAAGGATTCGTGACATTTTTTGGATAAGTGCAAAGATGTTGATGTGGTCAATTAGAATGTCACTTTTCTTACTACCGATGTCAAAGATCTGTATAGTTGTATCCCTCAAGATATAGGCCTTGAATGTTTTTCTGAATTCTTGTTTGAAGAGTTCGGGTTACCTCAGCCTACTAATAATATGTTAATGCAACTGATGGAGTTAGTGCTCAGGAACAATTATATCTTTTTTGAGGGACACTATTTCAAGCAACTTGAGGGAGTGGCCATGGGTTCTTCATGTGGCCCACCTTTTGCCAATGTGGTGATGGCCTGGTGGGAGAAAACCTATTTGTTTACCTCTCCTTTGTTAAGTAATGTTATCTTGTATCTGAGATATTTGGATGATGTATTTATTGCATGGAAGGGATCTGAGGAAAGTATTGTAGAATTTATGAACTATATTAATGGAAGTACTGCATTTTTGAAATTTGCATACAATGTTGGGGTGGATGGGATTTCTTACTTGGATGGTGTTTTGGTTAAAACCAAGGATAGCTTGCAGTCAAAGATTTATAGAAAGCCAACATACTCGAACAGTATTTTACACTTTGATAGTAGTCATCCCATGCACATCAAGCAAGGTATAATCAAGGGGCAATTGGTAAGAGCAGCCCGGATGGTGTCAAATTACAGGGATTTCATTGATGAATGTGATTTCATGTGTCAGATGTTCATAGACAGAGGGTACCCCAAGTATCTGATCAATAATGTCAGAAGGGATGTGATAAATAAACGTGTAGTTGGCCATTTTAAGCCTATTTTGAACAACTTGGGTGAAAATGTTTTGAGCATGATGGACCCATCTATCGATGTGGAGATAACCAATTTGGGTGACAGTGAAATTACTATTAATTCAGTCAATTTGAGTATGCCTAGGAGAACGGGAAGAAGGAACGATATATCCTGTCCGTTGGTGACTACTTTTTCCAATGATAGCTATACTATACAAGCTGTAATTAATAAGAATTGGACTATTTTAAATAGCGATTTGGGGCTTGGATCTTTTTTAGGGGCACACCCTGAATTTGTATTTAGATGAGGTAGGAACAGTAAAAATTTATTGGAACAAGTTAAGGACTGTAAGGTACAGGGTAAAATGGTAGCTTGTGGTGCGTGTAGTCAGTGTAAATATATATTGGTAACATCTAAGGTTAAGAGTGTTAACAGGGTTATTTCCATTAAAGGTAAGTTTAATAGTCACACGCAAGGTGTGGTGTATGCTGCCCTGTGTTCACAATGTCCCGGTTTTTATGTCGGGAAAACCCAACGTAAATTGAATCAGTGCATTTACGAGCATCTTTATGATGTTCATAAGTGTGATGAGAAAAATGCTTTATTTAGACATATTAAAATGTTGCCTGACCATGCATTTAAATTTGTGGTGTTGCAGCAAGTCAGGAGAGGGGATTGTAATGGGCCTTGGAAGTTACGGTTGGAAGATAAGGAAACTTGGTGGCAGGTCTTTCTTAATGCCCATGTCCCCCCTGGGTTGAATGACACTATTTCCATTAGTAGTAAATTAAAGCTCAGGGTACTAGATAGATGAATTTTTTTCTTTAATATCATTATTATTATGTTTGTAGGTAAATAATGTGTGTATTTAATATTGTCAAGTATATTTATTATTTAGTATATTTGTGTAATTTATATATGTTATAATTCTTTGATTAAGTATATAATTTTATCATCAATTAGATTGATTGTATTTGATTAATCAGTTGAAGGGGTGGGTGTACTATATAAGCTGAACTGCTATATCATTGAATTGTCTGATGAAGTTTGGTCTATGTGCCTTACGAAAGCGCTAACATCTGTATATATTACTGAGTGTTTTTATTTATTCAGTAAAACTTTTGTTCTTTTACTTCAGCGAGTGGTTCGTTATTTATTTTCAACAATTAACAAACTCTATAACCAAAAAATATATACTCAGCTCTGTATATTTTCAGATAGTCTGGAAGGCAGTCTCTCAGAACACAGGTTCCAGCAATTAAATGCAGACTGTTACTAACAGGTCAAATTAAGTGACCCTTGAATTAGATAACACACAAGCTGTAAAAGCCAGTTATACCAACTGAAGCCACAACAGAAAATGGGCTGGGATGGGGAAAACAATTTCAACAGAGATCTAAGCAACAACTAACAGTACAAACTCTAAAACCAAAAAATATATACTCAGTTCTGTATATTTGCAGATAGTCTGGAAGACAGTCTCTCAGAACACAGGTTCCAGCAATTAAATGCAGGCTGTTACTAACAGGTCAAATTAAGTGATCCTCAGTAATGCGCACGTATAAACTTTTAAGTACTGGGGTCCATCAGTGCAGGTATTCATAGGTATGTACCAGGCTATTGTCCATGGAGAGATGGGAAGTGTAGGGGATGTGTGTACAGTGGTATCATGCCACCTGCCAATTGCCACAGGCCACCTATTAACAAATACCACAGGGGTAATCCTCAGTGTGAGAGTTACATGCATCAGCCAATCATCTGGTTGCCTCTTGCAGAAGGCCAGTGAGGTGCTCCAGTTGACATGTATGCAACATGTATTACATAACATGGTCAGTGTCTGTCTTGGAGACCTGTACCCAAGCTTGTTCTGTTGACTGTGGTACTGTAGTTGAGGTATCCATGGCATGTGGTGTGTACAGGGTGTGGGTTCCTAGCTGTGGCATTCATAACAGCTGGGCAGATATGTCATTGTCAGTAAAGCATAGATTGCCTGTAATTAGCCAAGATGGATACCAGACATCTGCACATCTGTACAGAGGACAGACAGACATCAGCTAGCCAACTAGCTATGCATTAGGATGAATGTGTTGACAGAGAGACATCTGACACCGGTATGCCATTACTACATGACAGCAGCACTCACTGACATGTGCTATAGACACAGTAGTTTGCAGTTATTTTCCACATCAGATCAATATCCAGTAGGAAATATTTACTGAGACATAGCTCACACACCAGGAACATGACAGTGAGGACTCAGAGTCCATCTTTGCATGCAGGGGTGTTTGGTTCCATTACTACATTCTGCAATCTACTCTTACATGAGAAAGCGCTGTCAACAGTAGTAATGTAATGGTACATTACATATCAGTGTGACTGCATATAACCTGGGATACTACCCATGTATTTAACACATTCGAACAGAAAATAGTGTTGCACAAGAGATATATACTCAGGTGGCCCAGACAGTAGATTCATACCCCTTGCTACTGTAATGACAGCACATAGATGGATGTTATGTACATGGCATTAAATACAGTTATTAAAGATGTCATTACCCTGCTATTTTATCAGACCGGAATGTGAGCACTGGTTACCAGGGCTGAGCTATGCTTAGCAGGTTTCAGCATTGCTGCAATATAAATGCTAAGCAGATTTGCACACTGGTAAGCAAAGCCTACACAGTGTAAGTGCCTGTACATTTAACTGCACAAACCTGAGCAAAACCATGTAAAGCTGCTCAAAACTGCCTTAACCACTCTCTATCCAACAGCCCTTGTTCTGCCCAGCAACAAAATAAACAGCCCTTGCAGGTCCTGAACCCAGAACCCTGTACATTATAGTCACAGCAGTTAACCTCTAAGCCATCACAGCTGTGAACACAGTCGTTTTTCTAATATATATGTCAGTACACATACTGAATAGCATTGACCAACTGTTATGACTTCTACAATGGTGTAGTACTTGTTAGTGATATTACTATTGAATCACGTATGTTGTTATATCTAAATATACACATATCAGATAAATACGGTGTGATACATCTGGGAAGGTATATACAACAGTCATGTTTACACATAACAAGGCTATGGATATTTATATACACATATGTAGATATAGGTGTATATGTACATACACATATATATTCATATATATGTAGTAAGCTAGTATCCTCAGAAGGACCTGTAGGGTCGAGTACAAACCACGTGGACACCAAAGCTTGATTTTAGTGCTTTTGTTTGCTCTTTTATTACAAATAATCGAACTTCTTCAGAAATCATACCTCACAGCTGTACAAATTCACACAGGTTACCCAGAGGCAGGGCTCATATTTCTGGTTACTACCCCTTAACATTGTGGTTTATGAGCAGGTTTGTAGCCACCCATTCCTGTGTTTGCAGGCAGAGATAGTATGTGCACACAGCTGAATTTCAGACTTCACAGACTCCATGGCGTCCATGCTTCTACCCCCCCCCCGTTATTGTATCCTCTTCCAAACATTATGCAAATGTTATCTGATAAGTATCCCTATAGTTATCACTTCATCCCAGCACTATTTCGGGATTGGTCCACAGTTCATGCAGTAGGACATGGTGGACATGCTACTGGGATTTGTCAACATGGCCTTGCATCTGGGTTCTGTGGACTATGTTATGCTGTTATTTGGGAGTCCATGAGATAACATACATTGGTCCCCCCTGTTGTAGAAGGAAGAACTAGTCCACAAAAATGACAAAAATTGATTGGCCAAAGAAGAGCCATAAAGATGACAGAGTGGACTATTTAGGAAAAGAAAGAAATTATGTATTGTTACTATTATGTAAAAAGCCCAGAATTTCCAGACACAAGATATACAAAATGATTAAGAGAGAAATTAGAGGAACCCAGACAGTTCCAAAAGTAGTAAGAGCAACTGGTCTTATAAAAAAGAATTTACAATCGTATTTAGATATGTTACCAATTCATGTAACACTGTACGAATTGCAGAAGGAGTCATTACTGGACACATTGCGGGTGCTGCGAAGAGCACTTTTGGCTAACATCAAAGAGTGAAACAATACTAATTTCATGAACTTTAATCGTACTTTGACTTAGGAATAGGGTCCATTCCCGTCATGGTATTAGAAACCCAAAAAACGTGGAGAAATTAAAAATGGCAGTACGGGTAAGACACAGGCCTTTGACAGAGGACTGTAGGGCATTTGGTAGTGATGCACACCATCTGTAGCAGGCCAGTGCATTTTGTCACTCCTACAGTCCCAGGCTGCAAGCCATTATATTCCCCTGGGGTGACAGGGTAGGTGTGCAAGGTGTTAATGTCAGTAGTTTCTGTCCTTATTGATCCATTGGTGGGGATGCTGGCAGGGTGCTGCTTACAGCTAGGGACACACCTGCATGAGACTTCTCTTCAGCATGCTGCATTGTGTGGCTATTCCCATACAGAGGTGGGGATCATATTGTACTCATTCCCAACAGCAGGGATAAGTCCTGTGAGGTACCTGTGGCTGATGGTGGGGTGAGCTGGGTGCATGTGTGCTATGGAAGCTACTTGCAGCTGACTCACAGGTATATGTGGGGCATTCCACTTATGCTGGCTTGTGCAGGGACATCAGCAGTTTCTCAGTTTTTCATACCTGTGCTTTTTGTGGTCTGCCAATGTTTGGCCAGACAACATCACTATTCCATACTACACAGCCAACTAATGTGCTGGTAACCTGTATGTACAATTCCAAAGGTGTGTCCATTTGATAGTGACATTTTATACACTCTATCTCTAGGGTACTTCCACCTGTGTACTGTTTGTATGTTTGGGCCCACATTCATGCCATGTCCATCTTTCAGATGGGACAGATATTACATCTGAACAATTAGTATGGATTACTACACATACCTTGGTATCCACTGGGATGGGTTCCCCTCTGTTGGTTCTGTGTGTGAGACATGGCCAGCACAGGTCAACAATTTGCTGTAGGAGGTCCCTGTCCTCCCTATAGTGCTCCACTATCTCCAGCTCATGTAGACCCTGGTAGGTTATGTAAAGTGTGTCTGTACACTCTTCTCCTTCTCCTCACTGTGGGTTGGTCATCAGCATTCTCATCCTCACCACCCTCAGCCTCTTCCATATGTTGATTTATGACAGCGAATGCAGCCCCTATCATTTTGTTGCTTTTGTTAGGTAAACGTTCCCTGTTTGTGTACACCAGTGGCGTAGAGTTTGTGGGAAAAACCAGAGGGAAAGGTGTTTGCATAGTTTATAGTAGTGTGCTGGGCTGGGCAGGGCTGGGCTGCTGCCTGTGTAATTGGCTGATTCTGATACATTTCAACTGCCAGCTGTGCTAGTTCTCCTTGATTACCTTCCTACTGCTGTTTTCCCTTCCCATTGCCTTCCTGTTTAAGCCCCAAGGCACGCAGTGCAAACACAGTGCTCAGATGGGAATAGAGCTGCTATTTCCTGGTTTACTTTTTTTTTTGTTTGTTTAAAACCCAGTGCGTGGCATACACACCCATTTAGGCAATGTAAAGTGTGTTTGGCAGCTTCAGACACACCCCCTTCCTTAGGTCTGCTAAGCTAAGGGCAAACCCGAGCCACAGAGCTCCAATAAGCTTACAGTATGTCTGACACACCCTTCTATTATGTCAGCTAACTCTTAGGCTTGCACCATGGTTTTCCTGCACCTACATGGTTGGTTGCAGGCTAGCCATGAGGGGAAATTTGTGATTCAGTATAATTTCCCTCATTTGCATAGAATTGCCTCCTAATGCCTAGTTACAAGTGTGACACTGAGCCTTCCCCCTTAGCAACCACTATTTACTGGCCTTGTTGTCTTCTGTCTGCCATTGACTATAACAGCAAAATTGTGATTTTACAGTAAAAGCTTTTTTCAAGGTTTTACTTTTATTTTCTGGCCAATCCCATTTGCGCGCCACTGCCCTATGCTTAAACAGACAAAATAGGCCAAAAAATAAATTATTTTTTTTTATTTTGCAATGTTTTTCATGCCAGTGGCCATATATTTGGCCATTGGCATGCTTTCCACATTATATACACCCTTTATTTGGAGCTGCCATGACCCCGTTTTGTAGTTTGCAGAAATGTACTTGGTTACTAGCCAAGTGCATTTCTGCAGGTTACACTAATCCTGCACGGATGTCTGCCAGCTTCATAGATCACTAATTCACCTCATTAGTATGGTTTTCACCTGCAAATGGGGTAATTAGCATACAGGAGCTGTGTCTGAGCAGGAATAGTGCAGGAGCACTCGTGCACATTCCGGGAGCTTGTTCCTGGATCTCTCGGCAGCCATATTGCTTCCAGCAGCTCTTGCACTAGTCCTGCATGCTGTGCAGAGCTTGCTGAATACTGGGAAATATAAGGTTTAAATTAACCAAAGATCATAGATCCAAAATTGATAAGTCATTCTCTTTTAAGGAGTTAAAATAAATGATTAATCTTAAACCAAATAAAGTCCCTGGTCTTGATGGTATATTCCCAAGATTTATACAAATTATTCTCAGAGAATATTTTAAATATTGTATTAAAAGTTTTTAAACACATTAAATATATGTCAACCATCCCCCACCCTAGGAAATATTCCCTGATATCTCCTGTCTTGAAACCAAATAAAGATTCTAATGTATGTTTTTCTTACCATCCTATTTCATTATTAAATGTTGATTATAAAATATTTATGTCTATTCTTGCAAAAAGATTGAACGTTATAATGCCAGGATTAAAAAAAATGATGACCAGACTGGGTTTATAATACATAGAAAGGTTCACCATAGCATAATTAGGCTTAATACTTTAATAGATCTGTCTAATAAAAACAGAAAGAACTAGCTATAATAGGTCTAGAAGTAAATAAGGCTTTTGATTATATTAGTGGGAATTATTTGTTCAGAGCACTAAACAATATGAATTGTTCCTAGATTTTATGCATCTTATAACTATTCTATATAGTAACTTTTTCTCTTTTATTAAAATTGCCTTTTTTTTTCTTTCTAGATCTTTCAAAATATTGAAAGGTACAAAACAGGGTTGTCACTTGTCACCTCTATTATTTGCTCTAGCAATTCAACCTTTCACAAACTTTATTAGATCTACTAGCAAAATTCAAGGATTCTCAATAGATGAAAGTTATTCCTGTAAAATTCATTTATTGGCAAATGACATTTTAATAAGAAGTGGTGAGGCTGAAGTTTCAATAGAAAATTTAACTAAGTCTATTAATTACTTTGAAAAATCATTTAACCCTGATAAAACAGAAACTTTTCTTATTAATAAATAAGGTAATAATTATTAAAGAAACTATAAGAATTTTATTTCGGACAATTCACAAATTAAGTATCTTGGAATTATTATTATTAAATCTAATGTAAAAGACTCAACAGCAAATTATAGTAATCTAATAGACACTGTTACTAAAATAATTATTAATTTGGGAATTTTTTTTTACAATGGAAGATAGACTTACTTTAATAAAAATGATAATCCTAGCAAAAATACTTTTCTATCTACAATCACTAATTATTCTCCCTCCTAAAAATCTTTAAGAAATTAAATTATATTCTTCTTAATCTTCCCTGTTTCCCCAATAAACCAATAATATTCTTTGACTGGCATGTTAAAAGTTGTCAAGAAGGTGGATTGAGTTTTCCAAATGTTGAATGATACACTAAACCCATAATTCTCAATTTACTATCTTTATGGTTAAATTCTTTTTACCAATCAACTTGGAAATCTATTCATGAAAGATTAATAAATAACAGCAGCTATGTTGTAGAATATTTCTCTAAATTTGGAAATAATAAATTTTACTGGATCTTGAAAGACTTATGTTGAAATGAAAAGAAACATACTATTCCTCTCCCTTCAATGATTACATCCTTATACATTTTAAAAAATTCATGAACTCTAATTATATACTTAAAGATTTGTTGCTTTTATTGTTCCCTATATCAAATACTGCAGGTTGTATAGTAACTTTTAATATAAACAAAATGTTTGACCTTAGAGATGCAAATTTAATCTTTTGGTATCAGTTCTTAATCAGAAATAAATCACATAATACAGATTATCTTTTTAAATTGAAAACGCTGGTATCTAAAACAAAAAACACAGTTTGGCCAAGCAGAGCTCAATAAAGGCTGCCTCTTCTCAGTAAACCAACAGTAACATTGCAGGAAAAACTACAATTGCTCAAAAGTAAGGAATGTGAATTTTTAATTATGGTTTTATTCTTGTCGTGTGGTTTGGAACTATTAATAATTCACATTCATTATTTTTGAGCGATTGTGGTTTTTCCTGCAAAGTTACTGTTGGTTTATTGAGGAGGACAGCCTATTTTGGAGCTCTGCTTGGCCGGACAGATTTTCTTTTTGCAAGACATTGTTTTGAAAATAATAATTGACTATACAAGCTTGTAAAAATATGTTAGTGATAAAATCAAAATCACCATGGATTTTCAAACAAAACATATTCCAAAGATATTTGAGTTTTTTTTTCAGAATCAATAGTAACTCAAATAAGAATAAATAATATAGATCAATAATTTATAAAATAATAAGACAAAAGTTTGGTTCTGTAGAGTCATTATTTTGGAATTAATCAATTAAGATTAATGAGAAGGCCTTTTCTGATGACGATAAATGCTTAATTTTTAAATCTGTGGGAAAAATCTTCTTCTCTTTATTGTAAAATATTTACATGGAGATTTCTTCACAGAGATTTTTCAACTCCACATAAATTGGCTTTAATTTGTAACTATGAGAAAGTTCATTGTTTGGAGGTGTAATTAAGTCTCTAATGCAGATTGGTTTCATATGTTATTGGATTGTAAAATAGTAACTCCTTTTTGGGTTGACTTTATACAAAATTTTATCCAAGCTTTGTGGACAGGTAATTGTATAATTACTAACTCCTTGATCTTATTTAATGCTCCAGTTCCAGATTCCATTCCTAGGGTACAGGTCACTCCCCTTTGGTCTATTTTAGCTATAGCAAGAAAAATAGTCACAAAAAATTGAAAATGTAAAACTATTCTTTCTTTCACATAATTCATTAATTTAGCAAAAAATGTCTGTAAAAACAGAATTGTCAACTACCAAAATGAGAAATTTTAATATTACTCACCAGTTTAGATTTTGGTCAGAATTAAGTGATTTATTTACTTGATAAATTTTAATAATTTAGTTTTTTATGTTTGATTCTGTTGTGGACATCTGTAAATAGTTTTGTTTTTGTTCTATTTATCTTTAAATAATTGTGCACAATCTTTATTTTAAAATAAATAAAAAGTTGTTTAAAACAAAGAAAATAATAAAAAACAGTTATTCCAGGAGAGAGAATGTACTAAACCAAACTGCAAAACAAGTGCTTCCAAAAATGGAAACCACATTTTAATAAGTTAAGCACTTGTATTCTTAACATTAAAAGAACCCCCAGTTTCAGGACTGTTCTGAAGAAGTTATTTTATTGTTAAGAATGCAAGTGTTTAACTAATTAAACAGTTGTTTTTCATTTTCTTGGACATTAAAAATATACTAATGCAGTCTGAGCCTCCACTGATTTACTAGATTATGACTACCTGGCAATTGTATTATAGATGAATATTTTGAAAACTCCATATTTTGAAGACAGAATCACATTAATTAGTTTTATATAGTATAACAGTATTAGTTCTAAATATTAGGATGATGCCTGTATTACTGACTGAGCCTATACACACTTTTCTAGCAGTATATTAAGTTAGTGTGTCATTCTCCTTTCTGCACATTCTAAATTATTTTGCCACAATTACACTCCCAAATCAGGGAAAATATAGGTTTATTAAGCACTTATGACAGAAAGGTGCTTGACAAGTTTTTGCTATACACCCCTTATCATTGTTATGCACTAGTCTTGTACTGGAGCATTGGCAGTGGTTAGTGACCACCAGAAAGCAGCAGTAAGCACAACAATTTTAATAGATGTTAAATGTTTCATTCAGTATTCCAAAGATGGCTGAATGAAGTGTTTAACTGCCTTTAAAGCTGTTTATACCTCACACCACTCTTCTTTGTGGCAGCAGGAAGTGTGTTACAGCTTTCAGTGCTCTGAAACAAGTTGCATTCATACACTGTTTTCTTTAAGTAATGTAATATAGTGGACCATGTAATATTCCATGCACAATACAGAACTGTAATTAAATCTCTGTGATCACAACCCACTTGGTAAGTGTTCTCAATATGGATGTCATGATTCGTCTCTTAAGCTTTACTCTCAAGGAGAATTTCCTAACATCCGTTTTTAAATATCTAATAACCTGGTTATGATCAATGACCTGATCACAATCCTCTATGTAGAAGTTGTACAAAAAGAGAGTATGTAGTGTCTTCCAACAAGGTGTGTAGAACTCACAAAGTAGATAAAAAGAGATCTAATTATTATTTGTCTAGAATATAAGAATATGTCTAATTACCCAAACCTCTACTTGTTGTTGCCAGTATCAGGCTTACCGTAAGTTAAAGAAAGCATCATACAATTTCTGTAAAAGATCATGCCAAATTTTGACAAAAAAATAAAAGCTTTGCTGATATTATTATGCACAATACTTAGTAATGTAATTATTTTATTATCACTAAAATTTATCCCACTGGAATGTCTATAAGCTGGCCCAGTTCTCTTGTAAATATTTGATCTGAGCAATACTTAATTTAAAATTTTTGGGTAACCACTTATATAGCATTTGAATGATTATGTCCTCAAGGTAAAGGCTGTTTCCTCTACCCGGTGAAAGGGAAGACAGGTGGGGGACTGCAGCTAACACCTGAAGAATATAGTGACATCTGGGGGAGGGATGCTTGTTGTTCTCATACCAAACTCTATGCTGTCAATAACATAGGGTGATCTGCGGAAATGTTTTATGCAACTCTTCAGAAAAACAGTCTACAACTGATTCTTTTTCTCTTTCTAAGATATATATTATATGTGTGTGTGTGTGTGTGTGTGTGTGTGTGTGTGTGTGTGTGTGTGTGTGTGTGTGTGTGTGTGAGTGTGTGTGTGTATGTGTATTAATTTCCATAGAAAATTGGTTTTGATAATGTTAATATATTCTTTGGCTTAAATTGTTGTAAGAAAAATGTTAGTTCCTGCATGTTAATAAGCAATCATTTAATGGAGACCACAGATGTAATATACTGAAAGTTGTTGTTAATAACAGTTGTTACATTTTTATCAGTTTTAGTTATCCTTTCATTACAAATAAGTAACTCATTTTAAGCATCACTGCTTTTTGTCACTCACTCAATTCTTTTCTGCGACTATTAAGAGTCTTAATAAAATCTTGATATTATTGATCTTTCTGAAATAGCAGCTGTTCTTTAGACACACCTGCAAATGGTCTCATTCTGCTTGCTATCGGTTTATTTCTGGCTTGACCCTTGATCTGGTGTGCAAGTACCATGTAACAAAAATTTGATAGATTTTGGGAAGTGTATTGCTGTACTGAGTGAATTGCTTTAAAGTCATTCATTTTCCTTTTAGCAAGTTTTAAATGTTGATATCTAAGCAAATACTGGTGATAGTTGCTAGATTGTAGGTACTTTTATTTTAATTTTGTGAAACTGAATTGTTCATGTGTGAGCAACAACAATTAAGACTGAGGTAAACTTATGTTCTACCATACTTATAAAAAGTATTTGATATAAAAAAAAATGTTAGGGCTAGTATGACTGCAGTTAGCAGTTGATTACAAGAAGTAACATGATGTTATCTTTCAGCCATAGTTTAAAATGTATTAAAGTCATTTATATGTTCAGTTGTCTAACTACACAAGCACTGTCTGACCCTGTAACACACTTAAAGTCCCATTAAAATTAGATCTCTGTGCTGAAATCCAATATACAGTTTTGTAGACCTCTTGTTACTTTAAATCTTTCACTGGATAAGAAATGAAAGTTGTTAGAACCAATAACTGTCACATATCTAATAATAACAATAGCACAGGTACATGTTATACTCTCAATTTTTTTTCTGAGGATATAATAATATTAATATTCCAACCTTGTAAGAATTATTATCCCGATGGCATCTACCGAAGGGAAAGATGATGAGATATCTAATTTAATCTAAACTTTGAAGAAAGAAACTTGGCAGAATTGTTTTTATATAATCCAAATGCTCATGGAGCCTATTTACTTTGCCTTAGGTTGGAGCTCAGGAAGAAGCACAAGACCTTTAAATAAATTAGAAATCAGTCAAATAATAAACAACAAACCAATGAAATCACAATTCTAACAAAATCTGAGCATTTCAGTGTGATCCTTAAAGATGCAGAAATTATATTGCCAAGTTATTAGTTGTAGAAAAAGAGTTGAAAGTAAAATATCATCTAACATGTATATTAATACAAACCTTTCAAGACTGCATTAGATGTCTCCCACTGAAATGTATGAAAGTTTATTATTACCCTTATCTTTTTCCAATCCTTTTCCTCATGCCTTAGCATCTTAATCTACTTTCTGCCACCCCTCCCACCTTATACATGCATTTTCATGACTCGCATCTCACAATTATACTTCTCTTCCAACTTCTACAAATTGCTCTGACAGTACTATTTCACTGAGAATGTATCACAAAAAAAATATTGTTTATACATTTTCTGATATGATTTGCCTTACTTATTTTGTTCTTATCCTACACAATGAATTTCTATGTATTTGTATTGCAAACTACACTTTTATGTATTATTAACTTGCTATGTATTGCAAACAAAATTTCTGTGTATTGTAAACTATTTGTAACTGGAGCTTTTCTCCTCGGGTCTCCACTGAAAATGGGTCTCTGGCCCAGATGGACTAACCCGGTTAACAAATGTCAATAAATGAATACAAAATTATTATTAACTTTCTATCTGGAGTTTAAGACAGTTCCTCTACATGTCCAAAGTGAGTCCAGAGGAGTAGTGTATATTATAGGTTGTGGACGCAATCAGACTAAATGATATGTTGGTTGAAACGAAAGCAAGTTGAAAACTAACATATTTGAGCACTTCAGGCAGGATAGAAAAGGGGAATCCAATAGTACTTTTGCTTTGTATTGTACTTTTCTACAGAAGAGCAAAACTGCTAAACTATAAATATTTGTTTTAGCAACTTCTGCAGAGAGGAAATTTAGAGAAAGTGATTGACTCGGTGACTTATTTAAGCAGTTGTCTTCTACTTCTCCCTGAGACTTATTTAAGCTTCTTCTGAAGATGAGTAGTGGTGGCATCACAACTATTTGAATTATTATGTAAAAATCTATTACTTATTAATGTACTCTGTTTATTTTGCTATTTTATTTAGAATGTTTATTGCAATTAATGTGGGACAGGTATGTGCCTTCAAATAAAACTAAATCTGGTAATAGTTTCTTCAGAAATGAAGACAGACACATTCTTTTAACAGGTCTATGAAGTCTGTTAACATTAAATGTGAGAACATGCAAAGTGTTTGATAGTAAATTGCTCACTTTTTGTCACAAAGGCTTAGTCATCTTGTGTGTCATTTAAGCTATTGCACAACCTAAAAAACATTAGCCTGCTCACTTTATTTACTAAGACAGTCTGTTTTATGAATGAAACTGTATATTGTTTTGTTATATTTGTGCATTATTTTTATTATTCTAGAATGCCCACATCTGTATATATGCCGAATGCTTAAACATTCCTTTCAATATAATAGGATAGACATTTGTAACAAAGTTGTACTCCTGGGTACATGGAATCCATTGTTTTTTAAACAAGTGTGGATCTTGATTTTATTCAAAAATGATTAGACAATTGTTAATGAACACACATAGTCATCAATGCATGACCTCCATATAAGCATATCCATCAAAGTGATACAAAAACAACCACCCTAATATAATGTATAGGTTGCCATGACTTTCTTTTCTAAAGTATATGTATATTCATTTAGTTGTCAGTGCTATGCTGATTTGACAAATTGTGCTAAGTGACCACTAACATAACCATTTTAATCATATCCAGAGTGGGATCAAAGTATGCAGACATCACTAAGCATGATATATGAAGGATTTTATAAGTTACTCTGACTAATACTAAAGCCATTAGAGGTCACAATTTTTAACTAAACAAATCTAAAAAGCACTAATTAGGAACTTTACTAAAATAAGGTTAGCACTTTCATTCTCATCATTAAAAGAATGTCATCAGACTTGATATATACTAACGCATTACTTTGCTTATATATTTAATTACACTCTTGCTACATCAACAAAAAATATCTACACTCTTAATACACCATCAACAGTTTTTATACCCCTGGCACTTCATCAGGCTTAATGTTTGTCTTTTCGGCTTTTTCCAGGTTAGGGGTCACAACAGCGGAACTCTGGTGCACTAATGATTGGCAGTCGATTTTTATGGTGCCGAGTTGCCAGCCCGACGCCAAACCTTCAGCGAAGGCACGCCCATTCACGCATGTCTTTCAGAGGTCACTCGACCATGGGGAGGACATGCAGACTCCACACAGAAAGCACTCCAGCCGAGAATCGAACAGGAGAACCTCTTGCTGTGAGGCAATAATGCTACCGCTGATCTCCACTTCATCAGGCTTAATGAAATTCCTTAAATGCCATTTCAGTCGTACATAGAAATGAAATAAGTTTGCCTCAGATAACCTGAATTCACTTAGTGGCTTTGGGTGATGAAGGACATGACAAAATAGTGGGAATAAAGCAGCTTTTGACAACTTAACCATCAGTGATGTTAAGGAGTTCACTAAGGTCTCCTCGGAGCCTCTATGGAGGTTCAAATACAGAAGTTCGCTCACAGTGACCTCACATATAGGCTAAGGCAAACAACATATGAACATTAGCTGTACAGCAAGAGAGCATGTTCTGCATAAGAGGGCATGGCTCTGTACAAAGCTGGCCAAAACGGGAAGGTTAGGTGAAAATCTGAAAGTTTGATAGCAGCATGGATGATATCTACTTGCATCCCCGGCTTTCATTCCTCTAAAGCCTGACAGCTACTAATGTGTGGCTAAAATTTTAAACCTCTCCAGAATAAGGTAAGGTGGGGTCCTAATAGTGTCAGGCAGTCTTACAGCTGGTAGTGTATGGTGCTAACACTGTCGGTCAGTCTTAAAGCAATAAGATGCTTCACAACTAAGGCTAATACCCTCCAGAAGAAGGAGACTCCTCTGCAGGGGCAATGTGGGCTATTATGCTGCAGGTGAAAAGTGGTAAACAGATGGGTCCATAAGAGTAACTGATGGCGGAGGGGGAATTGACGATCCAAGGATGGCAAAAGTAAGCTACTAAACCCTACATATTTAGACCACTCACTAAATACACAAGTAAAAGTTTATATACTAAATGTACCAAAAGTTGAAAAAGGTAAGGTTGAAGAGGGGTGGGAGGTCTTTTTACCCCTTACTTAATGTATGCTAACCTTAACCCCAATCTTACATCTTACCTTAGAAAAACCTTTCTGTAGCACTATCATTTTTCAGGCAAATTATGTCTGAAGTTAGTGGTAGAGCTGATTTTTAATGTCCGTGTTAATCATGTCTGTTATAAAAAGTTTCATGGCCTTACAGATGAAGCTCATCAGGATGATGAGCCTATAGCTTCCACAGCTGGTGGCAGGACACTCTTTATGGAGTGGCATCATCAGTGCTGTACTCCATACTCCCAGGACTGAGCCTGTTGAGCCCCAATTAGGATTGACAAACTCAGCAAAAAACAACCCACACTTAATTGGATTCTCACTAATAGACCCTCCTTATGCCTTCACTTGGGCTGTCTCCCAGACACCCTCATTGATCACAGGCCCACCTACTGCCTAAGACAAAAAGTAAACCCCCAAAAAATCCATCATTAACAAGTACAGCCATAACACACAGAGTTTCTCCTCAGATATCTTTAACTCCCTCCTTGAACAGTGTAACTGGTCCCCACTAAAACACCTCCAATTAGATAATGCAATTCAATACTTTAATAACATATTCTTAGAGATCCTAAATAAAGTAAATATTGTGGGAAGAAATATCCAGGGAATTGTTATGTCTAGGCTTGTATAGGCCCTAGGGCCGACAGCCTAGTACCAACCTATGAACCTATGAACCTAAACTTGCCCCCATCAGGAAAATCCATGTAAAAATAAACCAATCCCATGGCTAGAAAAACACACTAAACTCCTCATGAAACAAAGAGACAGGGCATGATCCTATTATCTGGCCATCAATAACCAAACAACCCTCCAAACCTACCAGCCATTAAGAAATAAAGTGAAAAAACACATACAATTAGACAAAAAGATACTATTCAACAGCCCAACAAAAAACATCAAAATAACCCCCCCCCCCACAAATTTTGGACCTCTATAAATCAACTTCTCAATCCCAAACATCCCTCATCCCCTATCCCGTTCTCCCCAAACATCACCAAAAGCATAGCCACTCAATTCAGTTCCCACTTTACTAATTCTATAGTGTCCCAACTAAACCACAATATATCTAGCCCACTGATTGTACCCACCACCTCCAACATCTATCCTGCAGTATTTAGCCTTAAACCAATATCAACAAGCTACATTAACAAACTTCTCCATCAACTTTAGCAGCCAATCTCCTTCTCATTGAATTCCTGAAGCAGGTGGCTGATGCCATTACTTACCCAGTCTCCCTTTTTATAAATCAGTCCATCTCTGAGCAATATGTCCCCAAACTCTGGAAGCTATCCCACATCATCCCCTACACAAAGGAAGCACCTCTACACTTCTTTCAAACTAAATACCCATTGCAATACTCTTCCCCTTGCCAAAATCCTCAAGAAATGCATACACGCACAAATCCTTCCCTATCTCCTGAAAAATAACCTCCTTTCAGATACTCAGCATGGCTTCAGACCCAATCATAGCACCACATCTGCCATAGTTAGCTTCACAAACATAGTCAACCAATCTAGACACAATGGCCTTTATGTCTCATCAGTTTTCCTAGACATGTCAAAAGCATTTGACACTGCTGCACACCAAAAACTTCTGTACCAACTAGCCACATTAAACTTCTCACAATCCACCCTAACATGGTTCCATAGCTACTTGTCAGATAGACACCAAGCTGTTAAATGGCAGGACAACATATCCTCATTTTTACCAGTATTAATAGGCATACCCCAAAGTTCCATACTTGGCCCACTTCTCTTTTCAACTTTTACAAATGACCTTAACGCTGCCACCACATCAGCTATCATTATATAATACACGGATGATTCTACACTCATCTGTTCAGCCAAGTCAATCCCTGAACTCCTGCAAAAAACACAAAAAGCATTTACAGATGTAGAAAGCTATCTTTCCTCCAACCAACTAATACTCAATCTTAATAAAACTAAATGTCTACTATTTACCAACAAAAGAAATCTCAACACCCCCATCCCATTCACCGTCTACTCAGATAACACCAAACTAGAGCCAGTAGACCACATCAAACTACTAGGTGTCACCACTGACAAATCCCTCAGTTATGACCTGTACATATCCCAAACAATCAAAAAGGTCCACATAAAACTCAGGCCACTCTATTAAGCCAAACCATTCCTCACCCATAATACCAAAATATCCATTGCCCAAAGCCATCTACTATCCACTCTGTTATATGCCTCCCCTATTTTTATAAAGTTAAATAAACCATATCTAAATAAGCTGGAAGCCTGCTACAACAAAATAGCCAGGTTTGCCACCAACCTCCCATAGAGAAAACATAATTGATTGGCTCTTCACAAACTAGAACGGTTGGAACACCCAAGCCTACTATACCTTAAACAACTCACAGTTTGCTACTCCATCATCTACCTACCATATAAATGTCCTGCCTTTATGAATCTAGTAAAACCCTGTACTAGCAATAGAACCCTCGGCTCATCTGACAAACTTCTCCAAGAAGTCTCAAGAGTCCATCATAGGTTCATAGGTGTGTACTAGGCTAATGGCCCTAGCCTAGCCCATAGAAGTGCCCTGGCATCATGCTGCCCAACGTTAGTTCCCAGTGCCTCTATCAAATACAGCCATTGGAGTGATCCTGGGGTGAACTTTCTATTACCCATCCACTCATCAAGATTTCTCTTGAAGAGGGACAGCAAAGTGATCTGCTTGATATGTATGGGAAGTCTATTCCAGAGCATGGGCAGTCTTTTGGGTGAGGAACCTGTCCCCCCAGCATGTTCTGTTGATTGTGGTAATGAGGTTCAGCTCTCTGAAGCATGTGGTGTGGATAGACTGGGATTTCTTTAGATGTAGCATTTCTAACAGAGCTGGGTTGGACATGGCTTTGTAACTCAAGCAGAGATCACCTCTAAGCAGGCGATATGAGACAAAGAATAGCTGGAGTCTTTTGAATCTGTCCGTGTAGGACATGTGTTTAATGCCTAGTATCCTCTTTATGAGGTACTTCTGTGGCCTGTCCAGCTGTTGCAGATGTCTAGTGAGGTACATACCAAATGGGGCATTATGCTCAATGATTGATCCAATGAGAGAAGAGTAGAGAGAGATGATGACCTCTTTCTTCCTGGATGCAAAATCATTAGTAATGTGATGTGCCACATAGAAGGACTTTCTGACCACAGTGGCAGTGTGGTGTTCGGAGAGGTTGCTGTAAACCTGCATCCCCAGATGTCTTATAACTCCTTCAGTATTCAGTGGGCTCCCATCAATGTGGTAATTAGTGGGAACTGAATTTTTACTAAAGGGGATGACGACTTATTTTTTGGCGTTAAGCTTAAGGCTATGGTTTCAGCATCAGTCATTGGTCTCAGTGAGGCCTTTCTGTAAGGATGTCTGCATCGCTTGGAGAGTTAATAATGGCTCCAAGCTTGCAGTCATCTGTGAACTTGGTCAGCCAGAGTCCCTTTGTGTTGGCCTGGTCTTCTGAGAAGTAGGTGCCAAACAGGAGAGGACCCAAGACCGATCCCTGTGGGACTCCACTTATGACTGGTCAGCAGTCTGACTTGAAGTCCGCTACTTTCACACTGTGTGTTCTATCTGTGAGCTAATTTGCAACCCACCTGGTAATATAGGGGTTGATGCCTAGTTTTGTGAGTTTATCAATAATTCCTGAGTGAGGAATGGTATCAAAGGCCTTGGCCAGATCAAGGTAGGCTGTATGCACTGCCTTGTCTTCATCCACAGCCCTGGTGACTGACTCAAAGAAGTCAATCAGGTTGATCAGGCATGATCTCCCTTTCACAAAGCCAGATTGCGTGGGGTCTAGACTTTGGAGATTTCCTATATCTTTGTTAATCAGGTCGATGATGATGCGCTCCATAGCGTTACATATTAGACTCATCAGGCTAATCAGGCGATAATTCCCAGGGTCTGTAGTTGCTCCCCCTTTATGGAGAGGGATGACTGTAGCAGTGCGCCATTTGGTAGGGACAAAGCCTGAGGTGAGGCTGTGACTGAACACGGCACACAGATGTGGTGCCAGTTCTCTTTGTAGTTCATGTAGAACACGACCAGGGATATTATCGGGTCCCATTGAAGCTGTATTCTTGGCCTTGGACAATGCAGCTTTAACCTGTGCTACAGTAATGCTGGGTGCCTTGCATTCTTCTGGTATTGTGATTGGTCCTTTGGGGGAAGGGGTAAAGTTGGCACTGAATCTGTTGGCCAGTATGGTGGTAATATCTGTTGGCTCAGTATAGGAGGTACCATTGTGCAGTAACTCAGAGAAAATCTGGGTATTGCATGGAGGTTCTTGCTATAACTATAGAAGGCTTTGTGATTGTTTTTAGTGTTTGCCGCAATTCTGCCTTCATATCTGGCTTTGGAGAATTTGGTGAGGGATCTCAACTTTTTGTTGAGGCTAATAAGGGAGTTTTTCCAGTGTTGGGACTTCACCTTTTTCTGCAACAGTTTCTTCCTTCTGTTGTAGAGTTTATTAATAGCAGGTGACCACCAGATTGGCTTCCTTTTTTTGGAGGAGAGCATCTTGGTTCTGTTGGGTATGGATAGTTCCATGTATTTATGTTTGCACAGTACATTGGTGTATGATTTGGCAGTCATGCACATTTTTTCCATTTGCTTGGGTGTCGTGAAGTTAGCCACCTCTGTTTTTAGGAGCCAAAAGTCAGCTTTGGAGAAGTTTTTCAAGGAGGTTACCTTTGAAGGGGGTGTGGGTGAGATGTGGAATTCCATGGTGATTAGTTTACGGTCGGAGAAGGATTGACTATTGGTGTAGAGCAACAGTCGCCCATGTTAGTAATAACCAGATCAAGGATGTTGCTTCCTCTAGTGGGGGTCCAGGGCCTTGGAAATGATGAATTCCAAGAAGCGTTGGGCCAGTCTATTAGTGCTTGAGTAGTTTTCCCAGTTGATGGAGGGATATTTGAAGTCTCCTAATATGACAGTGTTGGGTTGGACCTTGATGGATTCCAGGGTGCTTAGGAATGTGGAGTGAGAGTCTAGGGACATGGTTGGGGACCTATATCAGGCTATGACCTGTATTGCCATCTTACCCAATGTTAATTGTACCTGAAGTATCTCAGATATGTTATGCTGGGCTACTAGTCTGGAGGTGTGCATATCCTTTATGAATATGGAGACACAACCACCTTTGGAGCTTCGGTCCATGTTTTGGGGTCGAAAGGTGTGGAATGAGTTATAGCCTGGTAGTGCAGGGGTGCTTTCTGCCACTTTAAACCAGGTCTCTGTTACAGCACAAATGTCAATGTTCTCCATTTTGAGGAGTGCATAGAGTGAGTATAGCTACAGTGATGCCTTATTCTCAAAATATATCTCCAAAATTTGGAACTTAATTCCCCAGCCCATTCTTTGCACAGCTAACTCCTCCAATTTCAAAACTTTTCTCAAGGTCCATTTGAATAAAAACTGGCTATGCTCCTGCCCAACACCAGGCTGACCCCACAGTAATTTCTCTATCACTGTTCATCCTATTATTATTTCCTCTCTAATCCTTATTTCCTTGTCTCTTTTCCCTTGGAATATATCTATAGTTTAATACTGTATATGTTTATCCTAATTGTTTAACTTGATGAGGCTACCACCCCACCTCTCTAAGCAGAAATATTCTATTGTTTTGTTATTATGCCTTGCATTTAAAGAACAACCATTATTATGTCATTTGGGGTTAAGCATCACAAGTGAATTAGTTGTATTACTGTTGATGATTTTATCTTTGTCTTTCATTTCATTTTAATTGCATCATCATGTACTACACTAATTATTCTATTTTTCTCTATGATAATCATTGTTTCATATGTAACTTGGAGTTTTTCTCCCCATGCCTCCACTGAAAATGCGCCTTTTCTTTTGGCTCAGTTGGACACTCCTGGTAAACAATTGTAAAATAAAATAAATAAAAATAAATGTTACCAGGCATAGGTTAACCAGATTATGAAGAAGTTCTATTAGGGCATAGCAAAAAAAAATGTTTAACAGACACTCTGGGTTATTATCTGGTCCAACGACAGAAGTGTTCTTAGTTTTGGGCAGCACTTTCAGTACATGTTCTTTAGTGATGGTGACAGGTTTGAGAAACACAGGGATCACAGAGCTTTGGATAGTTATGTCAGGAGTGTAATTTGCATGAAATTTATTTGCTAGTGTATTGATTATATCTTCCATGTCCAAGTTTGTTTAGCCTTTTAGTGTGAGTTCTGTACATTGCTGAATATTGTGTCATACCTCTCAACTGTACAGATTTTCACAGACTGTCCAGATTGTTGCCTCACATTTTTGGTCTGTTTCTAATAAAATTGTAATTTTCTGGTAAATTGTTGGTAAATCATTGAGGGTTGAAGGCAGAAAATAACAACAGATGTTTGGGTTTCAGACTTCATACCCTTCAGAAAATTAATGTTAATCCAAAACCTGTTATTCTATCAACTTTCTAAGTTTGTAAGAGCAATATTTAAAAAGTGCCCCTGTATAGTTTTCTGACATAACTAAATTATGTTAGATCTGTAATTGTTCTAGGGTTCAGATGCCAGCCTGAGTTCATAGGCTGACACAGTAGATGTCACAGTCTATTTTAAATTCCTAGAATTTTCTTTGAGTCGGGGTGTATTTAGATGTGTTTTATACTGTGATGATTTTTTTCCTTTATTGTAGATTTTATTTATGTCTGTGAACCAGTGGCTTGCTTTTAAATTTCTCATGATATTTGGATCTGAATGGGACTGCTGAATCTTTGCATTTATTTTTGTGGGTTAAAACTCCTTGGTGAATTTATCTGATGAGGCAATGTCTTATGTGATGTTGTTATAAATGAATTTTGAAAAAGATGCCTTTAGATCTGTGCAAAGATGTAAAGACATACAGACTATGACTGGTGATGATACCAGTGGGTTTCTGAACTAAGGGTATGAGACTATTTTGTCTTTAGAGAAATGAGTGGCCAATATGTGAAATAAGATGGGGGAGTTAAACTGAAAAAATTGTTAATATGTTTAATTTTGAAGATAAGGTAAGGAGGTACAATCTAAGACCTAATGTAGCGTTAGAAGGAAAGGAAGAGTCTGACTATTGAATTTTTAAAAAACAAGATGACACACTGGACTGCTTTCTTTAAAAGATTGCTGGAAATAGAAGAAGCATACAGGCTATTGTTTAAAGTGGCTAATAATGCTTATGGTTATCTGAGACTGATTCAGGGTGTATTTTGTTACTTGATATGAATAAACAGGTCCTGTTGCAGTTGTGGTGACCAGTAAAGTTAATTACTGTGGAGAGTAAACCAGTAATGGTCGAACATGCTTTCTGTGGAACGACTTTGCAGCAAAGGGTGCATTTTTTAATTCCAGTAGAGAAATGCCAATGATGCAGAATTTAAAATAAAATGCTGTCCCCATTGGTTCTTAAAGTGCATATCCCTTGGGACTATAAATCGTTACTTGCATTAATGAATGTTTTGTAGGGCAAGCCTTTGAGAATGGGCCATGTGAGTAAGGAATTCTTGATAGGGAAACTAGGAAAAGTAACAAATGTTCTAAAACTTCTGAAGTGGGAAAGGAATGGGAACAATTATTTTCAAGAAGATAGTATTGTGGTTACATGTTTTTGGGGCACATAGGGAAGTGTAAATTATCTGGAACTTGGAGTATGGAGATTTGTTAGTATTACCATGGTTTCTAATATCTGCGATCGACAAATGAAACAAAAAGTGATTTTTAGTCATTTGATGGATTTGGGGCAGTGGCAGGAGATTGGAACTGACTCTGGTGTCATCTAGTGAATGGTAGTGTTAGAATTCCTGCCTGGGTGAGTCTGCACAGAGACACTGTATCTCAAATTCTGGCAGATGTTTTTTTTTTGAATAGTATACAAATATGACTGACTATAACTATTTGAATATAACAGTGATTATGGAACAGAAATGTGAAATGTGGCTGCCTATTTTATGCAAGATATATGTCAGTTTAGAAATGTCGTTGTTAAAATAGGTTTAGGTAATAAGACTGAAGCTCAAAAACGCTACAGAATTGTGGAAGGTACAAATATGACTGCCTGCAATTATCACAATTATTAGAAAGTAATATCATGATTAATAAAGATTTATGACTGTTGATGCTATGTACAATATATAAGAATACTTAGAATTTTTGTTGTTAAAATGTGTTTAGATAACAAGCATGGAATTTAAAGATGTCTATGTTATTATTTATAAAGTATTTAAAACTGCATTAATATTACAGCATTACATTTTTCAGTAATTCTTTTGATGTTCACTTTTATATCTAATTAACATGGGGGTTAGTCATGAAAAGTATTTTCTGTAGGTCATAGCTTATTATTGAGTGCAACCATGCTTGTCAAGTAAATTTAAGTAAGGCACTAATACAACTGTATACAATTATTTGAATGTAATTACATGTTTTCAGAATAATTATGACAGTTAATGTTATGGAAAATATACAATGAATTTAAAAGTGCATTAACACTCCCCTGGATTCACTATGCCCTGCACAGTGTGCAGGATCAGTGCAGGAGCTCTAGCAGACAATACAATTGCCGTGCGATCTAGGAACAGCCTGCAGGGGTGTGCACGAGAGCTCCTGCACTAATCCTGCACGGACTAAGCCCTTGTATGCATATGACCTCATTTGCAGGAGAAATCCATGCAAATGTGGTGATTTTATGATCCAGGAAGCTTGCGACCATCTGTGCAGGACTAGTGCAATCTGAAGAAATGTACTTCGTTAGTAACCGAGTACATTTCTGCAAAATCTAAAACGGACCTGTGACAGCTCCAAATAAAGGCTGCATATCATGGAGAAAAAATCCCAATGGCCAAGTATAAGGCCATTGGCATTGCAAAGAAAACAAAAAATAAAAAAAAAATCAACTTTTAATTTTTTTTAGCCGATCTCGGCTGTTTAAGCATAGGGCAGTGGCGCACAAACAGGATTGGGGGTAAAATAACAAAATAAACCTAAATTAAGCATTCTAACTAAAAAACAGCATTCTGCCATGCAAGTCAATGGCAGGCAGAAGACAACATGGCCAGTGAGTAGTGGTTGCTAAGGGGGGAGGCTCAGTGGGAGTCATGTAACTATGCATCAGCAGGCAATCCTATGCAAATGAGGAGAATGATAGTGAATCCCAGTTTTCCCCAGCATGTGAGTCAGGTCCCAACAGTGTAAGAGCAGGAATAGCTTGGTGCAAGCCTAGGAGTTAGGTGACATCATGGGTGTGTGTGTCAGGCATACTGTAAGTGGACTGGAGCCCTGTGGCTCGGGTTTGCTCCTGGCTAAGCAGGGGGTGTGTCTAAACCTGTCTAGCACTCTTTACAAAGCCTAAGTGGGTGTGCGTGCCATGCACCGGGTTTTAAAGGAAGAGAAAAGAAGTTAAACCAGGAAATAGCAGCAGTGTGCACATTTGAGCACTCTGTGCAGTGCACACACGGGCTTAAACAGGAAGGTAATAGGAAGGGAAAACAGCAGTAGGAAGGTAATCAAGGAGAACTAGCTTAGCTGGCAGGTGAAATGTATCAGAATCAGCCAATTACACAGGCAGCAGACCAGCCCAGCCCAGAACACCACTATAAACTAAGCAAACACCTTCCCCTCTGGTTTTTCCCACACTCTACACCACTGGTGTAAACAAGTGGGGAACATTTAACACTCACAGCAGAAAATGATAGGTGCTGCAATAGCTATCATACAACTTGTGGTAGAGGCTGAGGGTGGTGAGGATGTGAATGCTGTCGACCAACCCATAGAGAGGAGACAGAGAAGAGTGTACAGACCCATGGTAATCTACCAGGGGCTACATGAGCTGGAGATAGTGGAGCAGTATAGGGTGGACAGGGACCTCCTACAACAAATTGTTGAGCTGTGCCGGCCATGCCTGAAACACAGAACTAACAGAGGGGAACCCATCCCAGTGGATACCAAGGTATGTGTAGGCCTAAGAATACTAGCTACAGGTATCTTCCAAAGGCCAACTGGGGATATGATGGGGATCTCACAGGCATCAGCATCCAGGGTACTCCACCAGTTCCTGGATGCCATGTCAGCACATGTCAGTGAGCACGTATATTTCCCCAACACCTGTGAGGAATTGGCCAGCAATATGCAACTGTTCCACCAAATAGCTGAATACACTGAGGTAGTAGGTGCTATAGACTGCACGCACATATGCATCAAAGCCCCACCTGGTGAGCAGGTTAGGGTCTACATCAAGCGCAAGGGCTTCCCCTCCATAAACTATGTGTGATGCCCAGGGCATAATAATGAATGTGTGTGCTGGCTGTCCTGGAAGCTATCACGATTCCCACATCTGGCATCTGATGCAGCTCTACCAGAGATTTGCCAGTGGGGACATCCCTCATGGTCACCTAGTGGGGGATGCTGGATACGCACTGGAGCCATGGCTGATGACACCCATCAGAAATGCACACACACCCGAACAAGACCTCCATAATGAGACAAACGCACAGACCAGAATTATAGTAGAGCATGTGTTTGGGATGTGCAAGTCACGGTCCCGGTGCCTGGACACATCTGGTGGAGCCTTGCAGTACTCACCAGCTACATGTACCTAAATCATCCTTGTATGTGCCATGCTACACAGTATGATCCTGTGGAAACAGCTGCAGCAGGAACAGCACGGGGCAGGGCCACTCAGCCCCCCCACCATTGCCAAGGCCTGCACAGGCACAGAGTGACTCGGAGGAGGAACAACCTGAGCCTGCCCCAGTAGGCAGAAGGAAGTGTGCCCAGTATGCCTTGGCCTTGGAAAAGAGGCAATGCATAGCACATACACTGACACAGGAGGGACCCAGGGAGTAACACCTCTCTCCAACTCTCACATACAGTAAAAGGGATGCCAAACATTACACTACCTGTGCCTAACCATGTGTAGGGAGTGTACTATGTGCATCCAACATAGGCAGCCTTGCAGCACCACCCTCAATACTGGGACACCTACAAGGTAAGTGACTCACACATGCCAGTCAGTGGGGGTCACATAACCAACAACAGTCACAGCCAGCAGAACAGGTGTAGACAAACACAAACAAAGGTTGTGCTATGGCCTCTGAATGAGGCCTATGTGTAACCCCCGCAAGGCCTCCACAGACAGACTACAGCAGGTCAGGCAATGGGATGTCAGTTCTGAAGGGTAGAATGTCAGAAACCAATATGTAGGTAATTAAAAGATAAGATCTGTAGTACACTGGTATGCCTCTAGCCAGCACGATAGGTAAGACTACAGACTGAAATGGAGTACCCGACATACCGGTACAGTCCTAGCAAATGTGTACAAGTGTCAGGTGTGCCCCCCCCCATCCTACGTAGAAATATAGAAACAGTTGGGTGTGCCCCCCAATCCTGTGTAGAACTGTAGAAATAGTCAGGTGTGCCCCTCCCCCATCCTACGTAGAAATATAGCAACAGTCAGGTGTGCCCCCCCCAATCCTGTGTAGAAATGTAGAAACAGTCAGATGTGCCCTCCCCGCTATGCAGAAATGTAGTAACAGTCAATGTGAAATGATCGATGGATACCCTGCAGAGACAGCATGCTACCTGTCGGTGTACAACACAAAGGTCAGCACTGCAGTACAAACTACCTGGACTCGATCCACACATGCAGTACAGATGGCCATACTGGGCAAGCTCACCCACTTAGAGAAATGAAGGCAATGTCAGTCAACAACATACTGAAAGGTCATACTGGGCATGCTCACACACAAACACATGAAGGCCATGTCTGCAAACACCAGTGGACCAGACATATATGGCTGTTGCAGTTGTTAGTGCAGACACTTATCAGTATGCACCACTCATGTCTTGCACACACAGTGGATAGGAATACAGATATATATGTAAGGACAACACACTATAATAAGGCAAAGGTAGATGGACATAGATGTGTGGAAGAGGGTGACTGTGACAAGGTGTCATCCAGGCCTGTCCCACCCAGCACATAGGCAAAGGGCCCCAAACACATGAGGTGAGGATGTTACTCACTGCAGATACTAGCCACCAGTATCTGTCAGCATGACAGACTATGTGGTGCACATGCCAGCTGTGCAACATGACTGTACAAGGAAGTAGTCATCTAGCAGCTGTATACATGTACCTGTGAAATATGACCCTGTGTGTGCCTGCATGTGGTGTGTCAACCCCTAGATGAATGGGTTATGGCCCATGCACACACAATGCCCTCCCCATAGCCCTACTATGACAAGCCTGCTAAGGTCATCCAATGTGAAATATACCTTTTGGAGAGTTGCAGCCCAGTAATCTCCATGGTGCATCCCATAACTGTGTACTGCTGTAGTGTGATAAATTAGTTAGGTAGGAGTTCTAATCCCAGACTTGGCAACTGCGTGTGAGTGTGTGTCTATGTGTGTGTTTGTGTGCGTGCCTGTCTATCTCTGACTTTGTAGAGAGCAATGGTGTTTAGGGTAGTCACACTACCAACAATTCAAATGCTCAACTTTAGCAAGGCTGCTGATGTCATCCACCTACAAATACACCTCTGGGAAGGTTTTAGCCCAGTAATCTCCGGAGCGCGTCCTGTAACTACATACTGCTGTAGTGTGATAAAGTAGTTAGGTAGGTGTTTTAATCCCAGACATGGCAAGTGTGTGTAGAGAATAATGTTTTGTAGGGTACTCACACTCCCTACAATCCATATACTCAACTTTGGCAAGGCTGTTGATGTCATCCACCTACAAATACACCTCTGGGAAGGTTGTAGCCCAGTAATCTCCGTAGCTTGTCCTGTAACTGCATACTGCTGTAGTGTGATAAAGTAGTTAGGTAGGTGTTCTAATCCCAGATATGGCAAGTGTGTCTGACTCTGTGAAGAGAACAATGCTTTTTAGGGTACGCACACTCCCTACAATTCATATACTCAGCTTTGGCAAGGCTGCTGATGTCATTCACCTAGAAAAACACCTCTGGGAAGGTTGTTGCCCAGTAATCTCCGTAGCATGTCCTGTAACTGCGTACTGCTGTAGTGTGATAAGGTAGGTGTTCTACTCCCAGACATGGCAAGTGTGTGTGTGTGTGTGTGTGTGTGTGTGTGTGTGTGTGTGTGTGTGTGTGTGTGTGTGTGTGTGTTTGTCTATCTGACTCTGACTGTGTAGAGAACAATGCTTTTTAGGGTACTCACACTCCCTACAATTCATATGCTCAACTTTAGCAAGCCTGCTGATGTCACCCACCTAGAAATACATCTCTGGGAAGGTTGTAGCCCAGTAATCTCTGTAGTGCATGCCATAACTGTGTACTGCTGTAGTGTGATTTAGAACTGTGGCAGGCTTCCATCCCCACCTATAGCAGTTCTGGATGTTTTGTGTGTGTTTCAATGTCTGTGTATGGAGCAATGCATTATAGGCTAGTCACATCACTACAATTTGAATGTCCAGCTTTGGCAATCCTGCTGATGTCATTCATTGTGAAATACACCTTTGGGGAAGGAGTTCTCCAGTAATCCCCATGGTGTGCCCTATAACAGCTCCATGCTGTAGTGTGATATAGACCTCTGTTAGGGGTTCTATACCCACACCTGTCAATTGTGGATATTTTGTGTGTGTGTCACTGTCTGTGTAGGGAGCAATGCATTTTAGGCTAGTCACACTCACTACAATTAGAATGTCCTTCTTCGGCAATCCTGCTGATGTCATCCAGTGTGATATACACCTTTGGGAAAAAGCTCTCCAGTAATCTCCATGGCACGTACTATAACTGTGTAGTACTGTAGTGTAATAAATTAGTTAAGTAGGGGTTCTATTCCCAGACATGACAGGTGTGTGTGTGCATGTGTGCGTGTGTGCGTGTGTGCATGTGTGCATGTGTGCGTGTGTGTGTGTGTGTGTGTGTGTGTGTGTGTTTGTAACTCATATCCTGTGTGGAGGTGGTTGTGAGTGTGTGACACCTCTGGCCAATGTGGAGTGGCTTTTGCATAATTTTTATATGGTGGCCCTACTATATATCATGTCCACCATACAGGGATAACAGCTGTGAAATAGCTGGGAGGCAGGGGTGCAAAGCCATACCCATACATGTGACATTAATGCCAGGTAATCACAGTTAGCAACCCCAGTATTACCCAGAGCACAGTCTCAACCCATGTCTCATACACACACAGACATGCCTAGGCAACAGCCAATATGTGGGTAATACACTGCATACTGGCCAATAATAGTAACTATGGAGTGATATCAGTTGGCTACAGAGGGCATGGCACCCTGTCCATCTGTCCAATATGCACATACATGCAGACAGTGCTCCCTCCCCATGTTCCCCAATGGACACCTGCAACACCTGTGGTGCCATCACATGTGACCCACAAAGGCCATACTATGCCTGTCAACATGCTCTGTATGGACAGATGCCAATGACACCAGGGAATGCCATTATCATGCTATCAATGTAGGTGCAGGGTAAACCTGCTGCCCATTACCAGTTCCTGGCACAGGTGGGCAAGACTGGCACATCTGATGATAATCTGTGTTCGCAACATGGTCCAGACACCCCAGGTACAGTTCCACATGTCACTGTACATGCATGTAGGAGGTGTGCACATCCCAGACACTGTCCATGTCATAGACTAAGGAACACATACATGGCAAGCAATGCACAGCATTGGCCACACACAGTAGTCACCCAGGTGACTGGATGGTGGAATACAATACCCATCTGTGTGGGCAAATGCAAAAACCACAGCCCTGTGCCACAATGCAGACCATTGTTATGTGGCCTGATGCCAAGGTATACATATTGCCTAGCCTTGTATAGCCATCTGGAACAGTTGACCACCACACACCTGTGCAGACATGCACCCATGCATGTCAGTGCTGGCACCCTGTGTGTTTGTGTGTGTGTGTTGTATGGTGCATATGTTCACATCCACACTCACTACAGCCCCCATTAGTATACTTAAGCATGCTGTCTGATGTCAGACACCTCCCCTTACCCTTTGCCCATACAACCTCTGTATGACCCGTGTGGTGTATGTGATACTTGCACAGTGATGTGTTGTGGAAATCCCACTACTGATGAGTTTTAATTCTGGCCCTGCCAAGTGTGTCAATGTGTGTGCATCCCTGTGAGAGTGTGGCTGTGTTGATGGTGGCTCCTGTTCATGCGGAGAGGCACGTGTGCATCACCTACCGTATAGCTACCATATCCCTGTTGCAGATGTCACTCACCATCACATATATGTTCTGAGGGCTCCACAACAGGTAACCCATGTGGCGCATCCAATAACTACATAGAACTGTGATAGCACTACACAGTCATCAGGGGTTTGATACCCTGTGCTGGTAGGTGTGTGACACAAACATGCTTAGGTTTTACTCTCCTACCCCTCCCTGACTTATCTTTGCCTCTGTCTGCCTCTCCCACTCTCTCTCTGGTGGATGTGGAGACCTACACCTGCTTTGCTTAGGCAGCAGCATGTGTATTTTAAGTGATGCTCATGATCATCTGATGGCCTCTGCATGAATTGCAGCCCTCCCCTAACTGATTGCATGTGGAACAGCTGTGGTAAGATTCCCATAGCCAATTGCATGTAAATACACTCCAATATCTAGGAATATCATGTTGGGGTTGGCCCTTTTCATTTACTGTGAGCAGGAACTAGATCTGTTGCTTGGCAAACAACATCTCAGATGGATTGGGGATGTACATCTAACAACATACACTGTGGAAACAGGGCAACACACAGGAGGTGGATGGGCCTGAACTGACTAAAGACTGTAGGTGCTGCAATACTGCATTTGAAGTAATGTTGGTTTAACAGTGTGTGTGGATATGGCTGTCCTACATGTATCAATACCTGCCATGTCAGTTCTATGTTTATGAGGAATCCCCATCTGCAGGGTCATCTGCAGATTGGGCAGTGTGTTATGCCTTTGTTTTCATGTGTTACCCACGGAGCATCTATCCGTGGACTGCAGAAGATAGTGTGAGGATTGCAGTCTGTAGATGGTGAAAGCCATGACAGTTATTGATTTCATATCCCTCATAGGACATATGTTGCAACAAACCCTGTTTCAACAGTAAATGTGAAAGGTTATGATAGCAGCATGTCAATACTGGCCCTGTGTATGTGCTTCCAGCCCCAACTCTGTCAACCTTTGCACATATGTCGTGCATGAAGAGGTGCATATGTGCTGTACACCATAATTAGTGTCATCATATCTGATAACAAGCCAGTGAGATATCAGACTGCTACACATGTTATGTACAGTAGGGGTTATATTTGATGACATACCCTGGACATACTGTAGTTGTTTGTACAGTATTGAGGTCTGTGTACTTATGGTGAATGTCGACAGTGTGTGTCATCATCCTAGGTCCCATCCTATCTGATGTTACATGCTGCTCCACTGTATGTTGCCATATTGGCTTATATGTTTGTAGGGCCATACACACACATGTCCCATACCACAGTCAGCCATCAGACCAATCTGTGTAGCGACCCAGTGTATGTAGGGTTAGTGTGTGAGTGGCACATATGAGGATGGTGTTGAGCAGATAGTCCATATACTGTAATATTATGCTAGCTTGTCATATGTGGCTGTGGCACTGTTCTCATTGGTTGTGGTTATGCACTTTCACACCAGAAAGGCTCATCCAGACTCTGCTACACTTTGCTGTGACGGAAAGGTTAGTTTGCTGTTATTTTTTGTATTACTGTATTGCCTTTCTATATTTTGAATAATACTGTAGTTTGTTTTCTTTACCTCGTGTTTTGCTTGCATTCTGTTTTAACAGCATATTAAAACTTCAAAAGAGATCACAGCTCTCTCTGTTCTGAGTCAGGCAGAATTTTTTCCTGCCCTCCCACCCATTTAAGTTGTCTTGTTAAATACCACTGTCTTTCTAGTTGCCCGCCTCTTATGTTAATCTGACCATATATCTCATTTCTCTCTACTTTCACTGGCTTATGTGAGCAATCACAAAATCATCATTTTTGAAATCCCACCCCTTCAATTATTTAAATTTATCGGCCATCCTACAGTATTTCATAGTACCAAAATACAAAAGTGACCACCCCTTTCAATCCATCTTGCTGTTTTAAAAATAGTAACTCTCCACTAAACCTTAACTTTTTAAACAGGTAAAACTCAAGTTACCTACTTTCACATCTAACTTCTGTAGTGCACACTGCAGAGTGCATTATTTTAAATCTTACCTTTAAGCATCCCTGTGACTAGCACTTTCTCTAATACCTGCTGGAAAGCACTAGGAAGCCTTAAACTCATACAAACACTGAACTCTCCTTGTTAACAAGGAGAAATTAATAGTAGGCACTAAACAGCCTATAATTGCAAAGTACCTTGCTAAGGAAACAGCTCCTATACTTTACAAAGAAAAAAAAAAGCCCCAACCCAGGCATGTCCAAGCGTCAGCTTCCGGTGATTTCCCCTGTCCACCTAGTGAATCTGGGCATACTGGGGCAATGCAGCACTTGCCTCATGTACACAGACAACCCTCTCCTCCTGCCACCCAACACTACAACCTGTGAGAGATGCACTTACATAGCCAAAATGGAAGCAAAGCTCTCTCCACCCAATATTGTGCTAAACAGTCAAGAGGAGAAGGTTAACACCCACACTACACCTCAAGCAATACATAGCCCTTCTAAACCCGCACCACCAACACCCACATATAGCAACACTAAATCCACATATGCAGAGGCCCTTAACTGTAACCTATCCAAGCAACAAAGACCTCTGAAGCTGAAACGCAAACAAACACCAGTCACAACCAATGTGTCACATAGTTCACAACACCAGTGTGCCACCCAGCAACAGCCCCTAAGGCAAGACAATGTACCTAACACTTTAGTCATAGGTGACCCTATAGTCCGGCACACTGATGTCCCTCTCACCAGGTTGAATAAGGAGAAAATTACAGTCAGCTGCCTGTCGGGTGCCAGGATCCGCCACATAACGCATGGACTCAAGTCACTCCACAACAAGTACAAATATGACTCTGTCATTGTCCATGTTGGAGTGAATTACTTGAGATGTACCTCCCTGGACTACATGAAAAGAGACATGGAAGAGCTCTCGGATCATGTGGCCCAGGCAGGTATGACCCTAGCCCTTAGTAGCATCCTGCCTTCGCCCAGAATGATACCACAATATAAGGATAAAATGATTGACTTCAACAATTGGCTAAGCTTATGGTGTAATTCAAAGGGGATCCAGTATCTGTCTGCCTGGGATGACATGATTGACAGACCATGATGCTTTGCCAGAGATGGTCTGCACCTGTCGCCCCTGGGATTCAGGTTACTGGCTAAGGCTCTTGCCACCCCTATAGTGCCTTTTTTAAGCAAACTTCAAAGGACAAAAACACCACCGTAACAGGTACAAGCATGCAAAATCTGAAGGTAATGCTACTCAATGCTAGAAGTCTAAACCTCAAAATGCACTCTCTCGAGGCACTCCTAAAAATGGAAAACATCGATATCTGTGCAGTAACTGAGACCTGGTTCAAGGCTCCAGAGAGCACCCCTGCAATACCAGGCTACAACTCTTACCACACTTTTCGGCCACCAAACCAGGACCAAAACACTAAAGGTGGAGGAGTGTCAATATTCACCAAGGATATTCACACCACCAGGCTAGTTGGCCAACACAATGTGTCTGAAATGATCCAAGTGCAACTAACACTAGGTAAGACTGTAATCCAAATTGTAGCTTGCTACAGATCCCCCACCATACCCCAAGATTCTCACTACACCTTTCTAAACATACTGGAAAATATTAAGATAGAACCAAACACCCTAATACTGGGTGATTTTAACTACCCTGGCATTAACTGGGAAAACTACTCATGTCCCAACACCTTTGCACAACGGTTCTTGGAATTCATAAATTCCAACGCCCTGGATCAACTAATCCATAGTTCTACCAGGGGCTCCAATATCTTAGACCTGGTCATTACCAACATGGGAAATCAATGCTCCATACCTATGGTCACCCCCTTGTTAGTCAGGTCTGACCATAAGCTAATCACCCTTAACATCCACATCCCACCCCCACCCCCCAGTAAAGAAACCACCATAAAAAACTTCTCCAAAGCCAACTTCATGCTACTCAAGTCAGAAGTGACAAACTTCATGACACCCATACAGACGGGAACTGAAAGTTCAACTGCTGAATCCTACACTAAGGCACTGTACGAGCACATCCACTCATGCATGAATAGTGCCATCCCAAATAGAACCAAAATGCTCTCATCCAAAAAAAGGAAGCCAATCTGGTGGTCCCCTGCCATAAACAAACTTTACAACAAAAGGAAGAAACTTTTGCAGAAAAGAGGAAAATCCCAGGATGCAAAAAACTCCCTTACTAGCCTCAGTAAGAAACTGAGATGCCTCATAAAATCCTCCAAAGCTAATTACGAAAATAAAATTGCCAAAGATTCCAAAGACAACCACAAAGCATTTTATAACTATGTCAAGAATCTAAATGGCAATGCTCAGATCTGCTCTGAGCTAAAACAGAATGGCATTAAATATACTGATCCGAAGGATATTGCCAATATCCTGGCAGATCGATTCAACTTCAACTGCCAACTTCACCCCCCTCTCACCCCCTAAATGGCCCATCTCAATACTGGAAGATTGCCAAATTCCAGTAATAACAGCCACACAGGTACAAAACGCACTCTCTAAAGCCAAGAATACAGCATCCATGGGACCAGATGACATCCCGGGCTGTGTACTACATGAACTACAATATGAACTGGCACCTCACCTAAGTGGCATGTTTAATCATAGCCTCACCTCAGGTTTCGTGCCCACTGAGTGGCGCAGAGCTACAGTTATCCCAATCCACAAGGGGGGATCCACCTTGGATCCCAGAAACTACCGTCCCATCAGTCTGACAAGCCTTATCTGCAAGGCCATGGAGCGTATTATCATGGAACTTATAAACAAAGACATTGGCAACCTTCAAACACTGGACCCCACCCAGTTTGGGTTTGTGAAGGGCTGATCTTGTCTCCTGAACCTGATTGACTTCTTTGAATCAGTCTACAGAGCCATGGACAAGGGTAAGGTGGTCCACACAGCCTATCTAGACCTTGCCAAGGCCTTTGACACCATCCCCCACTCTGGAATCATAGATAAACGTACTAAGTTGGGCATTAATCCCTATGTCACCCAATGGGTTGCTAAATGGCTTACTGATAAAACCCACACTGTAAAAGTAACCAACTCCAAATCCAGCTCCAGACAAGTGACAAGTGGAGTACCTCAGGGTTCAGTCCTGGGGCCGCTCTTGTTTGGCATCTACTTCTCTGAAGTACAGGTCAACACTAAGGGACTCTGGCTAACAAAGTTTGCAGATGACTGCAAACTGGGAGCCATTATTGAATCCCCAAATTATGTGGATACTCTACAAAAGGGCCTTACAGAAACAGATGCTTGGTGCCAGAGCCATGGGCTCAAGCTCAATGCCAAGAAATGTATTGTTATCCCCTTTGGGAAAAAACATGTATCCATGAATTACCATATAGGTGGCAGTACACTAAACACAGAAAGTGTGATAAGAGACTTAGGGACACAGGTGGACAGTGGTCTCACCTTCGATAACCACATCACCACAACAGTCAGGAAATCCTTCTATGTGGCACACCTCATCATGAAGGGCTTTTCATCCAGAAAAAGGAGGTCATTGTCCCACTGTACTCATCCCTCATTAGACCCATTATAGAATACAATGCCCTATTTGGTATGTACCTCTCAAGACATCTGCAACAACTGGAAAGGCCTCAGAAATACCTCACTAAAAGAATCACAGGCCTAAAGCAGATGCCCTACACTGACCGCCTTAAAAAACTCCAGCTATACTCTATCGCATATCGTCTACTCAGAGGCGATCTCTGCTTAACATACAAGGCCATGTCAAACCCAGAGCTGTTGGACATGCTACACTTAAAGAAATTCCAATCCCTCAGAGCTACACGCTCCAGGGATCTAAACCTTGTCATCACAATAAACAAAACATGCTGGAGGGATAGGTTCCTGATCCAGAGACTCCCCAGACTCTGGAATAGATTGCCCATACATGTCAAGCAGAGTGCCTCAATTGGACCTCTTCAAGAGGAACCTTGACGATTGGATGGGAGAAAGGAAATTCACCCCAGGGATCACGTCACTCACCCTGCTAGACAGGGGTCCAGGAAAGTAAATAATGTGGGAAGAAATAGCCAGGGAATTGTTATGGCTAGGCTTGTATAGGCCCTAGGGCTGATAGCCTAGTACCAACCTATGAACCTATGAACCCTGTGTTGTGACATGCCTGTACAGCCTGTTATATATGCAGGTACATGTGCATTACCCCATAGGAGATGTAGGCCAGTGTTGAGCCAGTCTGCCTGTAGCCTGCACAGTGCATTATTACATGCCTAGCAGCTTATTGTACTTACCCAGCGAGATGTCATGTGCAGATACTTGCCAGATGTACTGCTGCCGGGCCTCCCTTAACAGTCATGTATGTCAGACAGAGCAGTGGGATGCTGTACAGATGCATGTCAATATCTAGTGGGTAGTATGTGGCTATAGCTCCCCTGTACTAGCGGGTAGTACATGTCAGGCCAGACAGGTGTGTGTGAATGCATAACCTATGGTGGCTGGGGGGATATGCCTATCCGTACAAGACGTATATTGTTTGGGGCCTCTCAACCTCATTAATGGTGCATGTGGACATATTTGTTTTTGTTAATCTACCATTGCTATATACAGATGTATGGCCACATATACCTATATAAATATATATATCAGCTTACATATGTATGACTATGTCCGTATATGCCTACATAGCTATATACCTGTGTACATATATGTACCTTGCTGTGCATATGTCGACATATAGGTGTAGACATATATATGTGTTGATGTAGGCATTTGCATGTATATATATATTCATATATATTTATATATACGTATATATTTCTAAAGATATATATATATATATATATATATATATATATATATATATATATATAAATCTACATATATAGATATATATATCTACATATATAGATATGTTGTATCAGTTTAGATATTAATATATTTACACACACACACATGCATCTAGCTGTTGATTACATTCTCTGTACTGTAGCATGACTGGGATGGATGATATGTTACTGAAAACATCAGATTTATGTGTATATGTCATGGCTTAGTGGTAAATCACTTTGTCTATGGTGTGCAGGGTCCTGGGTTCGAGCCTTGCAGAGGCTGTTTATTTTGTTGCTGGGCAGAACACAGACCATTGGATACAGTGTGATTAAGGCAATTTAAAGCAATTGTAAGCGGGTTTGCGTGGGTTTGTGCAGAGGTAAGCACTACTAACTTACAGTTACACTTTCTTATACTCAGTTAGCTTTTATATTGCTTAACCTGTGTACACATAGCTTATCCCCATGCAAACAGGCTTAAACCCGCTCACTGCTGCTTAAAAGTGCTTACTCCTGCTTACCGCCACGCTAATTTCTTTAAATGAAAAGAAAAAGTGGTTGATAGGAAAGTGTTGAAAAAGGGGCACAAAGAAGGAAAGACAGTATTGAAAATAACCAGGGATGTGCAGGAATGGTGTAGGGAAGGTCCATAGCTGCCCATTTCTTCTACAGCAACAGCTGTGCATATACACTGAATTTGAAGGTAGATTTGGACACTCAAACCGCTGGGAGGGGATGGGGACAACAATAATTTGTTGTGATGCCAATTAGACCAGATTACATGTGTCCAGTGGACATGTGTGCAAAATGGACAGCTATGTATGGGGCGAATTTTTTTGTGGTAACAGATTGCCCTTTATTTTTTTCAGGTGAGAGTGGGATGTTGGGGGGGGTAGTAGGTATATTTGGGGAGGTAGGTTGGGTAGGTTAACAAACAAGACAAACATGATGCATACAGGAGCATTATATGACACTTGTGGGGGGTAAACACCTTGGACGGGGAGGGGATTTTGGAAGTTGCAAGCCCATGAGCCCCCAAATGGAAACAGTGGGACTGAGGTCCCCCACCTGTGGGCAGTCACCACTGCACATTCACGTCCCCAAGGGTGGCTCTGCTGGGAGCTGGGTTGGAGCGGCAGGCTCTCCCTCTAATTGTGCCACACGGCCCTCAAGCTGGCGTAGCCAGTCTCAAAACTCCCTGTCGAGCTCCCTATGCACCACAGCCAAGACCTGATGGTGGGTACCTCTCTGCCCCCACTCCCGGGGGGGCTGAGACCCATCCCCTGCAATGTTTCCACATGAAGGTGGTGCAGGGCCAATGGAGGAGGAAGTCTCAAGGTCCCAGGCTGGGCCCCAGACATGCTGGTGCCCGGTGCCATGGCCAGCTGAGGTGGGACAGGTGGGTCTGCTGGGACCGGCCTTCCCATACAAGCTATGGTGCTGCAGTTTTAAGAATGATATGGGTTAGTAATAGTCAACAGCATTCAGGTTTAGTTATAACAGCATGCATAGGTATTCCCATTAACCCAAGACACCAGATTTACAACAGTTGCAGAGCAATCAGAACACATGCATAAATGGGACAACAGTGGCCATTACAACAGCATGCAGGCTTCATTGATGGCAACAGGCCATAGAACCAAATGTGAATATTTGTAAACCAGTAGGACATATGTCCCCAACAAAAGTATGGAGTGTACACGTACCCATTGAGGTGTGTAATTGGGTTATTGTTGCACATATGGTGGGGGTGAGACAGAAAGAGAGAGAGGTCAGTTAATAAATAATATATCCCTGTAGTTTTCACAACTTTCTTAGTCACTGCAGTGATCTGTCCCTTACATGTATTATTACACTACCCAATGGCCTTACTTTGTACAATGGTATATTTGTAGATTAGTATATACGTGGACTGTGTCTTACGTATAGTCTACACCTCTTACATGTTATAGTTGTTGAGAAAATAATTGTTAACACTACCTGACAAATTCTACACATACTCCCAGATGCCATGTTGATGTTATACACATACCTAACAGTCTGTTATTGCACACATTCTGGTCAAGGCTTGACAGGATGTAGGTGTTAATGTGACATATTTTGAAATAGCTGTCATACACTTGGGTGAGATGCTACAATGACAGGTTTGTTTCCATATACTATACTATTGTTAGTTTTTATGTTCAGATCATGATTGTTGATTATTACTTTTTTGATATGATTAATTTTGTATTTATATTAATAATTACGTGCACTTTAGTATGTAATAAGAAAATAAATAAATATATTTGACTTGAAATATATGTGATTTTAAAGCAAAAGCATATTTAACTTGAAGGTATTTTTGTTTTAATATTTTTTATATATAGAAAAAATACTGTGTAGTGACTTTAAGATTTGATTGATAAATTAATGAATGAAGTTAATAGAATAATTAGTGTTGATCAACTTAATTTTTTTGTATAAAAACAGTTGGTTGCACTTTGTATTTGTGATCCTTTGAAGGCGAAAGGCCGAGGTACCAGATCGCAATAAAGAAGCATTACTGGTCGTGCTGTTGGTTTGGTTTGTGAATTACAGTTTGCTGTTAATTTTCGTGAGTGTTTGTGGATTATTGGTGTCGTTTTTGCCAACTTCTATCCGGTAATATGACTCAACCAAGTGGAGCTTTGGGACTGAATATTTTGCCAGGAGTCTCCTGCTTTGCTGATATAGTAAATGAAAGAGAGAAAATGTTCTCTAATATGGATCCATGGAACGTGGGCACAAATAAGCAGGTAGACGATCGTTTTGGCTCCTTGGAGAGACTTATGAATAAGGAAATAGCCTTATTCTTAGATACATGCCTTCTTGAAAAATATGTTGATTTAAACCTAACACCTAGAGGTTTACATATAGATAAATTACCTGCTGCTGAGTTCTCTGAGGAGGAACATGACCTATTAGATGAATAGAAGTCAGCGTCTCTTGAATGCACTAGTAAGTGGCTCCGTATTTTGATCAAACGGAACCAGAGAGCGCATGATAAACTCAAAAATGAGATCTTGCATCTACAGGACAAGGTGGTGGGGGAGTCCTGTTTTAAGATGCAATTTGCAAAAATTACAGACAAAATCTCTAAATTAGAGGCTGATATCTTGCTACGGAAAAGGAACAAGCTTTTACGTGACATGAAGGACTACAAAAGCGGCGTCTTATTTTCATGGCAGCGTGATGCAACACGTAGCAGATCAAAGGTCAGGAGAAACTCGCGAACACAACGCAGCACTTCAGCGTCCTCAGGGGAACGGGAAAGGAATAATTTCACAAAAAATGTGACTTTTGCTAGTTTCACTAACAATGGACAAAGTGAAAATGAAGGTGTAAATGGCTCTCCTTCTAATGTTTCTACCACTGATGGCTCCTTTCAGACCAATAAATCTGGTCGAGGGAGAAATGGGAGAAAGGGTAGAAACCATTTTAAGGAGTGAGCATGTAAGTGCACTATCTGAATATAATTTATGCTTGGTTAATTTATCTCATTTGACTGTGAATCATGCTATGAGGTCAGTGTTATTTAAAGGCAGCAAGTTTGTGCCAACTTTTTTTCCCTCACTAAGTGATATATATTTTGAACTTAAAAAGTTTGTGAGAAAATTATATTTAAAAGTGTTGTTTTATAATGATAAGGCTGTGAACATTAATGATATAGCTAGTGACAACTTTGAATGTGATGATATTATTGAGGAGGATGATGAATTATTAAATTTGTCTATTTATGATTATGAAAATGCTGATTTGGATTTTGAAGATGAGAACACATTTGGTGAGAATAAGGGTGTGAATAAGGATGATATTTTTTTCACCGGATATGGGAGAATGGTAATACCATATCTAGCATCTGACAGTAAATTCACACCTAACATAAAAGCACCTGCCATTTCTACCTTTTTCAAAATAGTATTTAAAGAAATGACATTAATAATGGAAAGTCTGAAGAATAGTCCTAAACATTACAATTTAAATAAAGATGAATTGATGGCTTTGAAGCATATGAAAAAAATAAAAAAGGAATTTATCTTTAAATGTGCAGATAAAGGTGGCAACTGGTTTGTGTTAAACAAATCAGATTATTGTGAAATGATTTATGATCTGTTAAAAAATGAAGATGAATATTTGGGTTTGAACATGGACCCCATTACAGAATTTAACATTGAATTGTTGAATTTATTGGAAAGAGGGGAACGTCTTGGTTTTTTTAACCAGAATGATGTGGGTAAATTGTTCATTAAAAAACCCATGACACCAACATTCTATGCTTTACCAAAAGTGCACAAAAGTTTATCTAAGCCGCCTGGTAGGCCTATAGTGTCCGGGAGAGGCTCTTAGTAATGTGAATATTTTCTTGGATTTCCATTTAAAATGTCACCTACCAAAAGTCACAGCTCACATATTAAATACTCAAGATTTATTAGATAAACTTTCTAATGTTAAATGGAACGATAGTTATTATTGGGTAACTATAGATGTGAAGTCATTATACACTAACATTAACAAAAGATGGGGGCTTGAAGCTGTTCAGGATATGTTGGGAGACGGACCTAGAACCACCTTTTTGATACAAATGCTGGAATTTTGTCTTTCTCACAATTATTTTTGCTTCAATAATGATTTCTTCCTTCAGCTAAAAGGGACGGCTATGGGGGCTGCTTTTGCACCCTCATATGCCATTCTGTATATGGGATACTTTGAGAAGTTATATATTTATTTAACTTCTTTCTATCAAAAAAATGTAGTATTCTACAAGCGACTTATTGATGACCTTATATTGATATGTAGTGGTGATATCAGTGAATTTTTAGAATTTTTTGAGGAATTAAATAATAACGATCATGGCCTAACCTTCTCTTGTGAATATAATAGGGACAAGATCAACTTTCTAGATATAACATTATTTCATGAACATGGAAGTATAGGGTATAGACCTTTTAGGAAAGAGACTTCTGTAAATATGTTTTTACACGCAGAGAGCATGCACCCTGAACATCTGATATGGTCATTACCCTCTGGTGAATTTCAAAGAATTCATGACCACACCAGTGATGTAAATGACAGATATAATGAGTTAAAGAAAGTTGAATCAAGACTAATTAAGAGAGGTTATAATAAAGACCACTTGTTATTATGTAAGAACAAAATCTTAGGAATTACGGACCACATTGAACATAGATAATATAAAGGTAGACAGGATAGACAAAATTCTTTAGTGAGAGAAAGAAGAAATGTTTTGGTGAGAGAAAGAAATAATGGTGGAGTTCAAGCTAATGAGGCTAAATTATTTTTTGTTGCAAAATATTCTCCTTTATCAAAAGAACTAAGTAAAATTGTGAGAAAATACTGGTATTTAATATGTGAGGATGAGAACATAGGTTTTTTGTTTCCCAAACAGATAACTTTTTCTTTTAAGAGAGGGAAAAATTTGAAGGAGTTATTAAATTATAACTTCTTCAATAGAGGTGACGATGAAAGGGGGAATATTTCAGTAGGTACTTATTCATGTGGCCATTGTAGTGTTTGTGGAAGAGCCAGCAATATAACAAACATTAATGGTGTATCTTTCTCTGCAAGATATCGCTTCAACTGTAAATCAGTGGGAGTGGTATACATTCTAGGTTGCTCTTGCAATAATACTTGGTACATAGGACAAACAAAAAGAATGGTTCGTGTTCGTATCTTAGAACATTTAAAAGATATTAGAAACAAAAATGAACTTAGTCCTGTGGCCAAGCATTTTTTGGAAAAACATAATGGTTACCCTGACAGTCTGAAATTTTGTGTTTTGGGCAAACCATTTAGTTCTGAAGGTGGGGGAATTTTTATTCAAAAATTACTTGAATTAGAAACAAGGATGATTTTGAAATTTAATACACTAAAACCTTATGGATTGAATTTAGAATTATGTATTTAATGGAAAAAATCTAAAATTTATATATTGCACAGCATTATGAGATATTATTATTGTTAACATTATTGTTAGTTTTTATGTTCAGGTCATGATTGTTGATTATTACTTTTTTGATATAATTAATTTTGTATTTATATTAATAATTATGTGCACTTTAGTATGTAATAAGAAAATAAATAAATATATTTGACTTGAAATATATGTGACTTTAAAGCAAAAGCATATTTAACTTGAAGGTATTTTTGTTTTAATATTTTTTATATATAGAAAAAATACTGTGTAGTGACTTTAAGATTTGATTGATAAATTAATGAATGAAGTTAATAGAATAATTAGTGTTGATCAACTTAATTTTTTTGTATAAAAACAGTTGGTTGCACTTTGTATTTGTGATCCTTTGAAGGCGAAAGGCCAAGGTACCAGATCGCAATAAAGAAGCATTACTGGTTGGTTTGGTTTGTGAATTACAGTTTGCTGTTAATTTTCGTGAGTGTTTGTGGATTATTGTTTCCATATTCATTCTCCTTTTATGTTCAGGTCTGACTATCCATTATATGTCAGTATAAGCTGCCTACATTTCTTGGATCATCACACTTATTTGTCAGGGGAACAGGTTACTGCGCAGCAGATTTGGGCACATTATCTGGACATGCTGGCCAGATCAGAACAGTTGAGGGGTATGACTATGCGTACAGCTTACTACCTGAACATTCTGTAGAGTTGATGGTTATGATTATGCTTACAGCGTACTATCTGAACATTCTAGCAAAGTTTGTACAGTTGTGTGTAATTATGCATACAGATTTATATCTGAACATTCTTGCAAACTCTGTACAGTTGTGGGGTATGATTATGCATATGACTTACTACCACTCCCAGGATTCAAACCCCTGCTGTGTGTGGTAAAAATATTACAGTTGACATCACAGTACACTGTGCTATCAGGGAATTGGAGTAACGCATTCCAATGGTTTCTAAGTCTCCCTCAGTTGTTCTATATGACTGACCTCTTGGGACTTTCAACATTGTTATACTGAACTTGCTACACATTTTAACTGCATTCAGCAGTGTGGGTAAGACTGCTTAATACAACAGTACTATTTACAGAATGCAACACTACAACAACATATGAAAGCAGAATGTACACAAGCACTCCAGGGGTTATACTTTTAATCAATAGATATTACACCTTATCTACACACAACCTATATGACAGTCTTCCTGCCATATTGCCTGGTTTATTCAGTACATCCCATACACAATACATTTTTATACTGGTACAACACTTTCTAGTACTGTTATATTTATTTGTTATGACAGTACATGCAAGAATATTACTAACCTGCCTCGTGACATAGCCTTTGCAGCCTAGCAGCATGGGCTTGCTGGTTCGCAGCCCACTCATCTGCAGCTGTCAGAGAAATACAGTGATATTTAGCCATTACCTATCCATAGTATACACAAGCTAGGCAAGCATTATCTACATGGTAGAATGAGTACTTAGTGCTGGGGCATCAGCCATCTGCCTGGATTCTTGGATCCACTGGTCCAAGAGATCACCCCTCTGCCGCTTCAGGTCAGCATGGTGATGCCTGACCTGCTTACCAGTCTGGGGGATACCAGTGGCACTGGTGAGGTCTTGGGCAAGACTGTCCCAGGCCTCTGCTTTATACTGAGAGCCCTGGTACTGGTCCTGCAGTAGTCTCTCCTCATGGTGTTTTACCAGGAGCCATACCATGAATCTGGACCCCTGGGTGCCCCAGCGCTGCACTCTAAATCAAGTACCTTCCCCAACTCCAGCCATTTTGCCTACAGTAGGGAGCTGCAACCAGTTATGGGAATTATTGGCACTTGTGGGGTTTAAATATGCCTGATTTCCCACAGTTTCGCATGATTGGATAGTTTTGAAAAGGCTAAGCTATGGGCACACCTGCTTACCTAATGTTGGCATTGCTTAAAGGGGTATACCACTGGGGAGATTGAGTTAGCCGGCCTACACATTGCTTACACCACATAAGCTGACATGTGCAATGCTTAGCATTGCTTAATATCTAATTAGCATTATATTTTCCTTTTGACATTGATTTATTATTTGTTACATGTTATATCTGTGTCTGGTATCTGTGATTCATGTTTACATACACTGTATGGGGTCCTGGGGAATTCAACACTTTATTACAATAACGCCTCACATCTGGCCTTACTACAGTACTCCAGTTCACATATTTATGTTATGTAGCAGGTTATACAACATCACACTGTACATAGATTCATTTCACATGTTCAGTTTGATTTTCCTATGGTGAGGATTTGTTTGTTGAAACCTCAGTCTTATGTACTGCTGTGATGGCTTAGTGGTTCACTACTGTGACTGTAGTGTACAGGGTCCTGAGTTTGAGCCTAGCAGAGGCTGTTTATTTTGTTGCTGGACAGAACAAGGGCCATTGGATGCAGAGTGGTTAAGGCACTTTTAAGCTGTTGTAAGCAGGTTTGCATGACGGTAAGCAGTGCTAACTTTCGGATACAGTTTCTTATACTCAGTAAGCTTCCAGATTGCTTAATCTGTGTAGGCAGTGCTTACCCCCATGCAAATGCACTCAAACATGCTTACTAGTGCTTACATATGCTTACTACTGCTTAGTTGTGCTTAGACCTGCTTACTAGTTCCTTATTCATTATGACACTGATACTTTACATGTGCATTTCCTGCAGTACTCTATTTCATAAATATGTCTTATTTAGTGGGTTTTGCAACAAAAATATTAGTTATAACATGCTTTGCCATGTAAAATAAACTGTGCTGCAGTGGGACTCGAACCGGGAATGTCTGCTCGTTAGGCGAATGCTCTTCCCACTACACTATTGCTGTGCTGTTTCATTTGCATATATCTTCCTTATTATCCTCTTCAGCCTTTTAAGCTGAATGCGGTGGTGGTGCTGCGGTAGCGTTGTCGCCTCACAATAAGACGTTGTCCTGTTTGATTCTCAGCTAGAGCATCTTCTGTGTGGAGACATGCATGAATGGGTGTACCTTCATTGAAGGTTGTGCGTCAGGGCCAGCAACTCGTCACGTAAAAATCTACTGCCAATCATTAGTGGACCGGAGTTCCGCTGTGGCGACCCCTAACCGGGAAAAGCCAAAAGACACAACAACTGTAACTAAGCAATGGGCACACCTGCACACCTACAGTTAGCTTTAATAGGATTTTTTAAAAAAAATAAAAGGGTTTCTTCATTTACTTTTTCTGTACTGTTGCTGTTGTACACATGGGGAATTGTTGGTGGGGATCTGCGGAAACCTATGAGTGATCTCACTCATTTCTTTCCACTTTCTGCTGTTCTACATCACAGGGGTGTGTTTATTCTGAGAGCTCTGCTCAGCTCTGCTCTCATACACACCCCCTACACTCGTACATGCTCCGTGTAAGCCTAGGATCTCGGTCAGCACGCCTTCATTGATATGCATGGCATGCTGCCATCCTGCTCCTAAATAGGTGCTTCCATGCAGGACTAAGCTAGTCCTGCATGGAAGACTGGTGAATCTGGGGGACTGTGTCATCACAGGGAATTTTTCATGAAATGTTTTATGTTCACTTGTTACATCTAAATACTTGTGATGTTGTGTCTAGAAAGATGTTTTATGGGTTGGAACATATAGAACTTATCTACTGACTGCAGAAATGCTTACCTTGTGACTCCGGCAAGGACTTAATATGGCTGCATCATACAATTATCTGTATGCAACTGCATATTTGCAAAATAATTATGACTGTGAATGTTATGAAAAATATATAGGAATATACTGATATTTCTGTTAAATTACACTTAAAAAACAAAGCTGGAGTCTAAAGCTGTATTAACATCATGGAACTATTTTTGTATTTTGAGAAAAATGTCTTGATGTTAGGTCATTATACAGACCTGCTATGTGACATTCTTCATGAAATATATTTTGTACAAATTAAAGTGCAGTAGACTTACTGTTGAACAATGGGGTACTTGTTTGATAAATGTGCATCTTCCCCAGCTGTGCAGATGGTTAAAAAGGGGATTATGAAATACAGTGAGTATTCCGAACATTTTTTAGTATGTTAATATGATAAATAAAAGTTTGTTACAAAGTTTTGATAAGTCTGTGTCGTTGTTTAACAAAGGGATAATTTGACTGCGGCTTTACTCATTTGAAAATACAAGGGATTTCACTCAGATGTTATGATACCAATTAATACCTTCAAATATTTGACTGCAAGTAAAACAATAGTAATGGAGCAAAAGGTAAGAAGTTAATCCTTTATAAGTACAGTTCAAAACCAAACATATTTTTTTAAATCTGTTTGCAAATTTGGATTCAGGCTGAAAGCAATGTTTTTGATATGGAGATTAGTCTATGCAAACTCAAACTGTTAAAATTTATCTGAATATAGACAGTAATTTGATGACTTTGTCTAACTGATTTAATTACACTTCATCTTTTATTAGCAACATTTAAATGTCATTTAAAGGAGGGTATGTGTCACAGATTAGCTTTTCATTATGTTATAGATTATTAAATGTAGTACAGAGATATCTGCAAAATTGTATATATTGTAACGACAAAGATTTCTTATTGTTTGGATGATGAAAGAGACTTATGTAAACTCATAAGGTGTTTGCACAATTAAAGGTATTTTGATGAACACATCTAACTATATTAAATGGAAACCATTTCTTAGAATGAACTATTTTTATTTATGAGGAAAATGTAGTGTTCTAAAAGTTATGGTAGATAACAGAGAAGGGATTGTTATCAAGTTAAGAGAGGGATCTGGAGAAGGAAGAAGAAGAATAAAATGATGAAATGTCAATAGGACTGAAACTTGGAGAAATTAAAAGAAAATAAAAACTGGAAGCAACAAAACAACACAAAATGAAAAGGATGCTGTAGAGATTTTAGCAATTGATAATATTAAAAATGATATTAGAAGTTTATTAATGATTGAATGGTAGAAAAAAAACAAGAATGCATGTATTCTATTTTTGTTGGATACCAGATACAATAAAGAAGGAAAAAAAGAGAACTGAAGCAATATGTGTGAGAAAGTTTGTTTGTTAAGTAGGAACTGAGCCACCACAACAAAACTTGTAACCCAAACAAAAACACACCAATAACTCGACAGTAAAAATGAAAAACTCACCAAAGCCTGAAAACTCGTATAAGATTTTTTTTACATAAAATTATAGAACTAAATGCTTTCATCCCATACAACAATAATATGGACTTCATCAGAGTTCAAATTAACAATCACATCCTATACTTATATACCAATCAAGCACTTATCCAATCAACCAATCAATCAATCATTAATTCATTAAATCATTTGTACTTCCAACTATATTTATGCATTTTCCACATTTCCTGCCTTCTCATCTGATCTTTAACCTTAAATTCTTTCTTTTGTTTTTTGACACATTCAGTTGCTGCCTGATTTTTATCTGTTTCTGGTTTGATTTCCATTCCTGCTTGACACCAATATAATTTTGCTAAATTAAGCAGGGAAATCATCTTAGACTTGTTCTCCTCATCTTTTAAAACATTCACTATGTTTGGATCTTGTGAGGTCAACAGATATGTATGCAGTCCTATGTTTACAGATCTATACATGCAATCAATTTTGAAGAGGCCCATACCTCTTTCAGAATGGGAAATAGTATACACTGATTTTTGTAATTCTTTTGATAAGCATGAAGCATTTTTTCTTGTTTTCCTGTCCAACTGATCCAATACCTTTTGGAGCCAGTCAATCACCTTAAAACTGCAAGTTGAAGAATACTGTTTCTGCAGCTAGGTTTCCTATATATACTAGTGATGATCTCTTTACATTGTAATTTATTGAGAGTGATATCTACAAATTCAATGGATTCATATTAAAATTGATGAGTAAACCTGAGAAAAATCTGTGGTACTATGTAGATAATCAATAAAGTGCAACAGTATCCTTCATAAAACAAGTATGCACCCTCAACATGTATGTAGAAATGTTATTAAGGGGCAGTTTATGAGAGCTAGCCATCTACATAATACCAATGAAGGCTTAGACAACACTGTATCAGTACTAAAGAGAGAATTTAAGGATAGAGGATATAATAATAGAGATATCAATAACAACATTAAGAATATGTCTGAAGAACGAGGACATAAGGGTAAACCATTCTTCTCAGAAATTACTGAAGAGGAGAGTATCATACATAAAAATAACAACACAAAGATTAAGTTCCCAATGACTTATTCAAGTGACATTAGTAGATTCTGTGGGATCTTTGAAAAAAATTGCAACATTCTACGCTCTGTACATGAGCTGGAAGGTATTATAGATGATAAACCTAATTTCTCTTTTATTAATAAAAAATCCCTAAAAAGACAGCTCTGCTATAAAGCAAGCATTAATAAACAACCTGCATCATCTCAAAGAATAGGGACTTTCCCTGGCAGAAATTGTATGGCCTGCAACTATCTCTATAATAAATCTGTTTTCTTGCATCCCACTCCAAATTTTAATATAGAGATTAATTTTTATGCAGACTGTAAGACACAACATCTCGTCTATCTTAGCTTTTGTACTAAATGTTTTGCATTCTATATATCAAAACTACTAGGTGCCTCAAAGAACGTGTGTTGGAGCATCTGAGAGATATAACTAACAAGAAAGATACCAGTGCTCTAGCCAAACATATACAAGCTGAGAATACACAGCATATTTTTAATTTTATGGCAATAGAGATTATTGGTAAAAATATCAGAGGAGGGGATATAAAAAACAAAGTGGAAGAGGCAGAGCAGTAATGCATTCTGCAGTTACAGGCAGATAAGTTCCCAGGGCTAAAGAGTGCAGTTTCACTGAAACCTTTTCTGAAAGCGAGACCTTTAAAACATTGATTACAAGTATTATTCATGAAATGTATTTTTATTATTTTTTATGTATGAATTTCAAGTACGTTTTTTAAATTGTTTTTAACATATTTTTCATATATTTTGCCTAATGGATTATTAATGACAACACAGAGAAACAGTTTTTGATTGGACATGACTTGATTTCAATTTTATTGTCTTGTATGTGATTGAGTCTGAAGAAATGATCAGTTTTTGAATCGTGAAAGCACTTACTCTTGTACCTTTTATTAAAGTTTATTTCCTTTGGAATTTTGATACCTACTCAGCCTTGGTCAGTTTGTTTATTTTATTTTTGTTATTGCTTTGAGGTATAAACCGAGCGTTTATCCAGTCTGTGGATCCTTTTTTCTTTTTATAATGACCACAAGGGCCTTTTTAAGCTTAGCCATGCATGCCGAATCTCTTGATAAGTGTAAAAAGGGGCTTGGGAGATGAAACATTTACAATCAAGGGCCTGGGAGGTGAACCATTTACAAGCTGTCTGTGTCTGTTAGAGACATAGGTGCCAAACCAGGGATGAATTTCCTGTTCCCTATCCAATTATCCAAGTTACACTTGAATTTGGTTAAGGAGGAACTCTGCTTCATATAGCTGGCGAGCTTATTCAACAGAAGGAGTAGTCTCTGGGATACATTTCAGTCTGTCCAGCAGGTTCTATTTATATCACAGGCGAGTTCTACGTTTTTAGTATGGGTAATTCTGGTGCTGTTTGCTTTGCGGATATGCAGGATATCCATCAGGCTGGGGGTCTGACAATGCCTTATGTGTCAGGCATAGATCTCCCCTCAACAGCTTGTAGGAGACAGAATACAGGGATAGGGTTTTGAGGTGGTCTGCATATCATATGTTACTCCATACCTCTCAACCTCTTAGTGCAAGAAATGTGGACAAACCTCAAAATAATCGGGGAACAAAGGCCCAAAAATAGGAACAGATTTTGAATATCACTCTTAAAACCTTAGAAAGCTGCTAGAATAACAGGATTTGTGCTAGCATGCATTTTTTGAAGGATATGAAGTCTGAAACTCAAATATATGTCATTATTTACTGACTTCAATCCAATGTGATTTTCCAGAAAACAACAGATTTTATGAGGAACAGACCAAATATTTGAGGCAAAAATCTGGACATTCTGGGAAAATTTGTACAGTTGAGAGGTATCCTGTATTCTTTTAGTGAGGAACCTCTGTGGACATTCCATTTGTTGAATGTGCCTGGTTAGGTGCATACCAAAGGGGGCATTGTTCTCAATGATAGGTCTGATGAGTGCAGAATACAGTGGATCAATGACCTTCTTGGACCTAGATGCCATACAATTGTTTATAAGTTGCACAACATAGAATGATTTTCTCACTACTGAAAACACATTACATTCCAAGGCTAGATTACTGTCTATGAGTGTCCCCAAATCCCTGACTACTGGGGTGACTTTAAGGGGGGTGCTGTCATTGTGATAGTTACCAAGGGTGGATGACTTCCCAAAGGATGCTATTACGCATTTCTTGGCATTTAGTTTTAGTCCGTGGCTCTGACACAATTTATTTGTCTGTCAGTCCTTCTGGGAGAACATTTGTGCTGGTGGGAGATTTTATGACGTCTCCTAATTTGCAATCATCTGCAAATTTAGTCAACCAGAGGCCCTTGACATTGGCCTTGACTTCAGTGAAGTAAATGTCGAAAAGGAGCAGTACCAGGACCGATCCCTGAGGGACTCTGCTTGTGACTGACCTCTTTGTAGAGGTGGATTCCTCAGTTCTAACTTTCTGGGTCCTGTCTGTGAGACAGCTGACTATCCACTGGGTTAATTACCCTATTAAGATTAGGATTCAACCAGTGCAGTTTTTTTTTTTTTTTAGAGTTTGTTTTGGGCTTACTTCTAGCAGGTACAGCAGCCTCTATAGAGACATTTACATGGTTGTACAGGGTCTCTCTGAACAATTCCACATAGGTTTCTGTTAACTTGGGGGTGGGTGGGGCACTGAATGTTGGAAAACTATTGCTTAATAGGATGTAGTTTACTTTGTATTAGTTTCTAACTGTTACAGGGTTATCTGGAGTTACTGAGTTGATTTTTATTTTGAAGGAGACAGCTTTGTGGTCCTACCTCATGAGTAAGAAATTGACACTGGGGGAGGGGTAATGCAGTGCTCTACCATACTGATGAGTACTAGGTCCAGTATGTTTGAACGTCTGGTGAATGTGGCATATATCTGGTCAAGGGTACTGTGTTAATAAAGTCCAGGAATCCTTGTGTCTGTGAGTATGTTCCCCAGACTATAAAGGGGATAATTAAAGTCTTCCATAATAAGGTATTTGACTTAATGGTGAGTGGCTCCAGTAGGTCTATGTATGATCCTTGTGATTCTAGGGATATCAAGGGTGACCTATAGCTTGCTAGAGTATGGTACGGGACTTTCTCTATGGTGATTTGTAGGTGGATTAATTCCTGGGCATCGTCCTGTTTAACCAACGAAGAGTTATGTTTGTTGCTCCTTCTCCACCATTTGTCCCTGTATGATAGCCTAAATGTCTGGAAGACACTGTAGCCTTGGAATATTGGAGTACTTCCTGTGAATTTAAATGATGTCACAGTAATGGCATGGATGTCTGTATTCTCCAGACTAAGGAGAGTTTGGATGCTGTGGAATTTCTTGTTTAGACTTCTAGTATTTAGCAGTAATACCTTTAGATTTCTTTGGGTTTTATTTGCTATGTCAGTAGATTTTTAAATTTGGCATTGCCTTAAAATGACTCTAAGGGGTGGATAAAGTTTCAGCCAATATTTGGAAGCCTAGGAGAAACAGGTGTAGACCATCCTTTGCAAATTAATGTGGTCTATTAACCATGTCCTCCCATGCTGAAAAATATTGAATCCCCCTGGAATGACACCAGAAACTAAGCCAATTATTGAAGTCATTCATCTTTTGTTCCTACTCTGGCAACATCCTTGATGAAAGTCAAATTCTGCTCACTGCAAGACCCATACCTGCCTGAGACACATATTCAGAGAGCTCAACATTGCCTCTGTCCATATAGTCCAGGGAAGTACCTCTCAGGTTGTTAATTCCCTCATGCACTATGATAGAATCATAGTGGTATCTGTGGTATCGTGGCTTGAGTGTCTGAGTAACTTGGCAGATCCTGGCTCCAGATAAGCAACTAATCATTATCATCTCATTGTCCAGTCTGGTGAGTGGGACATCTGTGTGTCATACAATGGAGTCCCCTATGATGAGAGCCCTGAGTAATCTGTTGACTTCCCTTATAGGCTTGAGCTTTGGAGCTCCACTGGGTGTAGGAGTATGTGTAATGTTTGTTGTTGCTTTTGGTGAGTGCTTTAGATATTGCAGAGGATAGGCATTACCATTTGTAGGTTTAGGAGGTCTTTCAGGTTTTGGAAAATTGCTTTTTAGTGCCTCAGCATTGGTTGGTGTGTTTGTAGTATGTGTGTTCTTGCCAAACTTGTTTATATGCAAGATTGTTGCCTTCAATTAAATTGTGTATGTACATCTCTCACTTATGGTGTTTTTTTTTTTAAGGATTAAATGGTTGTCTGTGAACACAAGACAATTGCTACATTGTCTCTGAATGCCCATGTCCACCAAGTTGGCTATGGAGACATTTGGAAATGTTATGCCCATGTTGTCCAGACCTGTATTATAGTGGGTTACCATAGGTCATAGACTGGGTTATACAGAGGTCTCCTTGGTTACTCTGTGGAGTTTGGCACTACAGTAGGTTAGACTGTGTTAAGAATTGATTCTAGTGCTGTTTAATGTGGAAACTAGCCTCTCTAAGCTTGTCTCCACAAAATGGCTTTGTTTTAGCCACACTAAGTTATAGGTTTCAGTTCTGAGGGAAGTTTTAAGCATATATGCATACATACATACATACAAATATTTCAAGCATGGGCATTAATGCCTTTCTAGACTGCCAGTATATCAAAACACTTGTTCCCATAATAAGTGTCTAGGTTATTCTTAAAAATATCTAAACTAGTACTTGCTTTAATGTAATTTGGTGGTCTCTTCCATGCATCAGCTACTCTGTCAGAGAACCAATTAGTACATTTCTCATTCTTATAGAATCTTCTGCATAGGTTATCTGATGTTTCTCTACTACTTTTTGATAACCCAAAGGCAGTTGTCTCTAAATGCCCTATATACCAGAATAAGATCTCCTCTTAGATACCTATAAGAGGCACTGTGCAAGTTTAAATATTTTAGTCTTTCATAATAATTTAAATGTTCATATCCAAGGATGATCTTGGTATATCTCCACTGTACTCTTTGCAGTTTGCTCATGCTTCTTTTATAATAAGATTTCCATACTGTTATTCCATACTCACATTTGGGTCTGATGTAACTAAAAACAATGACTTAATAATTTCTGATTTCCTCCTTCTTCTTCTTTTTCTTTCAGCTGCTCCCATTAGGGGTCACCACAGCAGATCATCTGTTTCCATTTCTTCCTGTCCTCTGCATCTTGCTCTGTCACACCAACCATCTCCTCTCTCACCACATCCATAAACCTTATCTTAGGCCTTCATCTTTTCCTGTTACCTGGCAGCTCTATCCTTAGCATCCTTTTCCCAATATAGCCATCATCCCTCCTCAGCACATGTCCAAACCAACGCAATCTCACCTCGCTGACTTTGTCTCCAAACCGTCCAACCTGGGCTGACCCTCTAATATACTGATTCTTAATCCTGTCCATCCTTGTCACACCCATTGTAAATCTTAACATCTTTAACTCTGCCACCTCCAGCTCTGACTCCTGCCTTTTTGTCAATGCCACGGTCTCCAACCCATACAACATAGCTAGTCTCACTACCCTCTTGTAGACCTTCCCTTTCACTCCTACTGGTACCCATCTGTCACAAATCACTCCTGTCACTCTTCTCCACCCACTCCACCCTGCCTGTACTCTAAATCTTTTTATACTACCTATAGTTCTATAACTATCATTAACCAGTTGGTTGATATGATTAGAAAAATTCAAAGCTGGATCTACCCATATACCCAAGTCCTTAAATTAATCGACAGTTTCAATCACCATGTGCTGTATTGAAAATTCACCTTTTTACTGATTCAAAGATGGCTGCCATTCTGTGAACACTGCAAATCTACAGCTCTGCATATATCCTGAGGAAAATCTAACCCTGAAGCTATACTATGAGTTATTTAACAACAATCTTTTGAAAAGGTAAATCGACTCCATTCAAGTATCTGATGAGAGGTGATTGAATCTGGGAAAATCAAAGAGTTCAACAGGATTAGACCTGACTGATTGTCTCTGAAGAGAGTGTCAAACAAAGGATCTGTCTGAATAACAAACCTGGCCTATTTACTATCAAGCTACAGTAAAGGGCAATACTGATTTATAATGTCAAAACAAGATAAAAGTATGGAGACAACAACAACAAAAACTAAATTTTCTGAACTGCAATCACCAGAAAAGGATTTAACTTTGAAAAGGCAGAAAATCATTAAACAACAGGAACTTCCCAAAGCAGGGAATAAAAATAAATCAGACCAGTTTGCAAACATGGAGGATATCAAATCTGCTTTGTTACCCATTCAAGAAGCTTTGGAAGAACTATCTAAGCAGGTACAGTCTTTTGGAATTTCATGTAGTCAAATTCTAGAAAGAATGGACAAAACTGAAGCTAGAATATCTGAAAATGAAGATAAAATAACACTGCTGGCTAAAAAATCTGATACTCATGATTTGGACATACAATCTATGCAAGCAAAAATCCTGGATCTGGAGGCAAGATCCAGGAGAAATAATATAATTATCAGAGGGATACCTGAGAATATTCAATACAATAATTTAATTCCTTCTATTACACCAGTTTTTACAATATTGTTTAATGACTCTAACACAGATAAACAAACAATAATAGAGAGAGCTCATGGAGCTTTGAGAGAAATGCAGGCATCAAATATATCAAGACCAGTGTATGTCAAAATTCTCACTTACCAAGATGTTAATAAAATAATAATGACAGTTAAAAAGAATGGAGGTTACATTATGTGGAATAACAATAAAGTTTCTGTGGCTCATGATTTACCTCTCCAAATAAGACAAGCTAGAGAAGCTTTATCTGCTTACTGTAAATTTCCTATTGACAAACAGATTAAATTTCAAATGAAGTATCCTAATACACTAATGTTTACAGTCGATGGATCTAAATATTCAGTTTCCACAAAAAAAGAAGCAAAATCTGCCTTTTTGAAGATATTTAAGTCCTTGCCTACTTCAGAGAGTTAACATGGCCTTCCGTTGAGACTGCTACAGTAACAGAGGTCGGATCCGTTTTTTGCTTCAACCCGAGGCTTCTGAATCCTTTGTTTCAAGTTTTAGTCCTGCAGGCCTCTTTCTAATCTGATAAAACTTGATTTTCATTGCTGGATCATTGGCGAGCCATTTCTGAGTTTTTATGGCTCCCACGAACTCTGTCTCATCACAAAGTTACAGGAAATGCTACTTTTGTTGTTCTGGGGCTGGTTTTGAAGTGGCGCAACCGGAAGTCTGCTCGTTTAAAGGGTTCCTCGTCGCGAACTCGAAGGCAGTTTCCCAGGCTTGGGAAACTGAAAAATCTGTGTTGAAGAATAAAAGTGTAAATTGACTATTATAGTACAAGTGGTTATACTTTAAGCACATAGGTAACATTTAATTGTTTTATATAATACATTTAATTATTTAGGTATCCAATTCTATTAGGAAATGGTGTGGTTATCTAACAGTATTGTTGAGAGCAGCAGTTATACTAGGAAACCTTACCCCAAATACATATATACTTTTACAAATTACTCTAATTATTTAGTAGTTGTTATTTCCAGTTTTACTGATGTAATAAATTGGAAGAATATTAATAGATGCTCAAAGGAATTTAAAGTTATACAGCTTTAACTTTAGTGTTAATATGAAGTTCATATGCAGATAGTGAGTGGTCAGGCTTGCTGCCAAAATACAAAGATTGTAATTTTGTTTTAATTACTACAGCTGTTGCTGTTTTGACAGTCGCTGACTACTCTGAGAACCCTTGTGTTTGTTTAATCCCTAAGATCTTAGTTAACTCAATGTCATTTGAATCACTGTGTGTTTCTTACCATCCACATGGAACAAACAAAAGAGAATGTAAATTAAAACAAGACAGCACTAGCATTAGGAAATTTTTTTTAGGAAAATGTGTGCCCAGTCACTCACTGAAAATTAAAACAAACTATGCATGTAAGATCTAAAGGGAATGTTAACAGTTATATGTAAGAATAATACAAATCAGCAATTATTCAATGCAGCTTTTACATGACACCATGGCCTAGTGCTTTACTTTTCACAACAATCTTATGAACTTTTTAATCTATTTTCCAGTCATGCCTAAACTAGCATGTTAATCGCATTCACTAGACTAACTTCCACTTTTAGTTTCTTCAAAACTATCAGTCTATAATACTGACAAATTTGATGGTTGCCAGTACCTTTTACTATTTTAGCCTTTTGTGCTCTTCTGAATATTACATTATAAAACTCTAAGCATCTCTTTTGATGCATGTCTTAATGCATGCTTTTCTTACTCACTTATTTGATCTAGCCTCCTCAGCATAGCAGCACATATGAAATCACCATTCAGAGTAAATGCTGAAGCATATTTGTTTACAATAGTACAGTTTTACTCTACTTATTCTCACAAGATTGTTGATTTAATTTACACGGCTGCTTGTTTCTGCTCCTTAATGCTAACACAGTATTAGTTTCTTTTAGTTCTCTTTCCACCATAACTCCCATCTTAGCTTGATAATTCTGGACAATGCTAAAACTAATGGTGAGACAACGGCCCAAAATGAAGGCCAGATTTTAACTATTACTCCTATTAACTTAGAAAGTTGATAGAATAACAGGGTTTGTATTAGCATGCATTTTCTGAACGATACAAAGTCTGAAACTCAAAAAATTGTCACTTTTAATGGCAGCATTCCTCAATGATTTGTCTGAAAAACTTACATTTTATGATGAACAGATCAAATATATGAGGTAAAAATCAAGACATCTTGCAAAGTAATTGGCAGTCAAAAGGGATGCTTTCCACTAGTTTTTAATACATAAATAGAGTCCAAAAAGGTCAGTCCAATTAGTGCATTGTTAACAAACTTAAACATATATAAGATGAAGGGAGAAAGAAAGAAAGAAAGAAAGAAAGAAAGAAAGAAAGAAAGAAAGATAACAAGAATAAGGCTACTTACATTAAACAATATCTTTTCAGGTTAAATCTGGAATAGGTAAACATTGTAGGATCTTAGTATGACACTGACGTGCTTATTTATTCATTTTATCTTTGTCTTTCTCTTAAGTGTTACAATACAGCATAGATTGTCTATAAGCTAATTACTGTAATGTATATTATGGCTTAGTGTCTCATTTTTGACTTCATGGGGTTTTGAAAAATGTCTTTTAGTTATTCTTAAGATGTATGTCTCATATATTACGGAAAAGTATTAGTTTCGATACTTCCCGAATGTTCTTAATGGGACACAACATATTATTATCATTTGTTAGATATTTGAATTGTTTGGAGAGGAATGACAAGAATAATTTATGTTGTTAACACCTTTTTCCTTGACATAATTTCCAAAATTGATAAAACAAGACATGTAGATGTTTAGCAGTGTTTAATAGGGAATGTTTAGGTTAGGCTTTGTAGATTTAGTGGTAGTAGACATAGGTTTTTTGCATGATATAGTTGTAATATATTTTAATCTAAAGAACATTTATTTAGTAATGTTATTAATCCTTACGATGTTTAACAATGTCTAAAATCTATGTATGTCCTGGCCAGGGGTTTAGTGGGTAAGCACTGGTGTGGGACGGGATTTCAACAATGCTTCCAGAAACTATATCTTTTGAAAACATATTTGAATCTATTATGTTTTGTCCAACATAAACCACATTTGAATCAATTAAAGATCGTACTATGTGCAAAATAGATTTATGGAATACGAAAGGGCTCCACAACTTGAAAAAGAGGAAACTGTTTCTTCATTTATTTTTGCAGGCTAGGGCATGTTTTATTTTACTTCAAGAAACTCATTTGACTAATGACCAGTAGGCAGTTATTAAGGGAAAAAAATGGATCAGAGAGGTTATAGCTTCGGAAGGTAAAACTAATAGTGCGGGGGTCGCGATAGTTATAAAAAGCCAATACCAAGAACAAATTCTAGACTCCAAAATAGATAAAGTGGGAAGATGGTGTTACGTGATTCTGTCATCTAATCTTTATGATAAACCTATTTTACTTCTTAATATATATGCACCATGTAACAATCAACACCTTTTTATAGTATCAATTTATTCTATTTTGAATCAATATAATAATTACTACATAATTATAGGAGGGGACTGGAATACATACCAAGATCCTAAACTGGATAAATCAAGTACACATAGGTCATTCAATACTCAAGCAGTAATAGCTTTGAGTGAACTTAAAGCTGACTTTAAATTGTATGATCCTTTTAAATACGTAAGCAATCAGTTTAATACAAATAACTTTACATTCTATTCCACTTGTCACAAAATGTGTTCTAGAATAGATTTTTCCTTGATTTCAGAAAGTTTAATTATTCTAGATCCCAGTGTTTCTGTACAAGCTTGTTACTTATCAGATCATTCTAAAATTACTTTAAACTTTAATAAAGACCCCAGACATAGCTTATCACATAGAGGGTACAATTGGACCCTAAATCCAAATTGATTAAATAAAGAAGATATAATTCAGGAAACTCAGGCTGTTCTTGATCTTCTATTAGTTAGTTTATCTAAACAACAACATGTACCCGATATTGAATGGGCGACAACCAAAGCACAAGTAAGAGGGATCTTTTTGCAAAAAGCTACCTATTATAAAAGAATTCAAACTAGAGATCTACAAAGACTGGAAACTAAAATCAAGTCATTAGAACAGGACTTAATTAGGAAATTTAACCAGCAAACAGAAAAAGAACTATTAAAATGTCAAAAGGAGCTCTTTTTGATCCAAAATAGTAGGTTGTCGTTTCATGAACATAAATTGTTGGCAAAATATGCTAATCATATTCAAACGCCTTCAAGGGCATTTGCTACAATTATTAATCAATCGAAAGTACCTTTTCAGATCACTGAAATACAGTTTAAAAATAATAGATATACAAAATCTGAAGATATTATGAGTATTTTTGAAATGATTTATTCTCAGATTTATAGTGATCGACGGGAATCTCTCATGAATAGGATTAACAATGATTTTTTGCAAAAAATTATTTTTCCAAAAATTGATGATAACTCCCAAATAGATTTAATTAAGCCAATTTCCTCTGGGGAAATAATAGATACAATTAAAAAGTTGAAATCTCATAAAGCACCAGGACCATATGGATTGACCGCAGAGTTTTATAAAACTTTTTGTGATTCCTTTGGCAAAATACTTCCACATATATTTAATTATATAATTAACACTGGAATTAATGATCCTCACTTTAATGCATCCAGAAGAATTCTTATACCAAAAGAAAATACTGACTTTCATAACCCGGATAATTATAGACCTATCTCTCTTTTAAATATTGACATGAAAATTTTGACATCTATCTTAGCTAATAGATTGAAGAAGGTAATAGACTCAATAATATTGAATGAACAGGCCGAATTTATGAATGTCAGACAAACTACTGACAATACTTTATCACTACATACATTAATTTCTTATGCCTGTCAAAAAATATTAATGTTTACGCTCTCATTATTGATGCACAAAAAGCATTTGATAGAGTTAATTTGAAATTTTTGTTCAATGTTTTATCATACTTTAGTATACCTCAAGAATTTATTTTAACATTACAAATATTATATAATAACCCATATACAACTTTATATATCAATAACATTTTTTTCTAAAAGAATACAAATTAAGAACGGAACTCGTCAGGGCTGTCCTTTATCTCCTATATTATTTAATCTATATTTAGAACCACTATTTTTACATATTAAGCAAAATATATATACCATAATGCCCCAATAATTTATGGCACTAAAATTTCCATGACTGCCTTTGCTGATGACCTCAACATCTATTGTACGACTCCAATTTCAGACACTAAAAAAATACTAAAAGCAGTGGAAGACTTTGCTGAGGTATCCAGCTACAAGATAAACCTTAAAAAAACAACTTATTTCCTTTAAAAACACCAAAACCTTTTTCTCTTTTACCACTGGTAGGACAAGTTAAATCAGAGAACAAGATAAAGTACTTGGGTGTTATCTTTTCTACAGATAACAGAGATTTCTATGTGAATAATGTCAAGTTTCTTTGGGATCATATATTGTCCGACTTAAGAAGATGGAATAATTTGAAATTACCAACAATGGCGAAAGTTTCAATAATTAAAATGAATGTGCTACCCAGAATTTTGTACATTTTTAGAGCCACTCAAGTCTTGATCCCCAGGAAAGTTTTCACACAAATTCACACGGAATTGGCTAAATTTATATGGAAACCTAAGAAGACTAGAATATCATATGATAAACTGATGACTCCGAAAAATAAAGGAGGCCTAGATCTACCTAATTTTGAAATTTACTACTTAATAATAAATTCTAATAGAATTTTAAGAATAGCTTACTATGAGATATCTAGTAATAAATGGTCACCCAAATGGGTAGTTATGAATCATAAACACGTTGTAAGTTTGAATATTAACCCGAAAGCTCTACCTTTTTTAAGCAAAGATACTTTTAAATTATTTTCTTTAATGGAACATATTAGAGTATATATAAGTCTAATACAAAATCTTTTCCAATCATTAAATCTCTTGCAACATATGATGATTTTTCAACCCTTTCATAAGAACCCAAATTTGAAAATCAATAATCAATTAATAGATCTTAAAAAATATCCACTTATAATTAATCTAACTTTACTTGAGATGTATCCATATCTTAATCATTCAGTTCATGATATGTTGCTGGGGATGAATCTTCCTAAATCTTACTTAATAATATTAAGACAATTAAAGGATCTCTCTATAAATTACTTCAAAGACTTTAAAATTGATGAGGAAACGTTAACTAATTGTTCAAATTTATGGTTAACTCTTAGACAAGATACCAAATGTATTACCTCTACAAGTGAACTGATAAAAGAGTTGAAATACCAAAATCAAATACTCTTGTCAAAATATTGGAAAGATAAAATACCATTGATAGAAGAAAATAAAATATTAAAGGCAATTAACTTAACAATAAAATCAGTTTCTCTCCAAAAATTAATATTTACACAATTGATGATATTTAATAATGCCTACTATACATGCTTCAGCTTGCATAAATTTAACTAGAAAAACTCGCCCAAATGTCCATACTGTAAAGATCAAACGGCGGACCTCTTGCACATGTTCTGGAGCTGTAAATGTATATACAAACTTTGGAATTCCTTAAAAATCCAACTACAAAAGATGGGGTATCAGCATTCTACACTTTCTTGGGAATTCATGATTCTACATATCCCTCCTAATACTTTGGATAGAATCCAAATGATTCTACTTATAAATATTTTCTTATTAATGAAACTTTATATAGCTACAAATTGGTTGACTCCATTACAAACTTCATGGGAAATCTTTAAAGGTTTAGCCATGAAACATATTCTAGCACACAAACTTTTAATCAAGGATAATAAAAGGAATATTTATAACCTGAAGGTGTGGAAACAAATTTTAAACATTATATTAGTTTAATGTACTGAATTTAGCTCAACCCCAGGACATGCATACTTAATTTGAAAGTTGGTAAGAACAATCCATTCTAATGATAGTAGATCTTTTGACTCTTGTTATTGCATGTTCCTTTCTTTTCTTCATTGATTTTGTTTAACGGATGGAAGCATTCATGTAAATAGTGTACATAGTTTGTAGTATGGGTGTTAGTAGCTTAATTTGGGTATTATTTGTATTTCTTTTTCTTTGCTGTTTTTCTTTATTGTATGAAAAATTGGTAAAATAATAAAGATTTATTATTGAAAAAAAAAGAAAATTCACCTTTCAATTAATGTCTCGCAAATCTCATATACTTAGCTTTTGTTGTATTTATCAGCATATTATTCTCCTGTACCAAAATGGTCAATTTAGTCAAGTTCTTTTGCAGACATGCCTTATATGTAACATGTAATCAGTTTACCCAATTTAATTTGTATATTGACTATAAAACACCTCAAATGAAAAAGTTAGGTCTAAACGATGCAGTCTAAATGAGTAAGGGCCTAGGACAGAGTCCTGTAGAACACCCTGCTTTAACCAAAAATTGTACTTGCCCAATTGCTGTATGATACTTACCATGTCCTATTTGTAAGCCATGTAGCTATCCATGTTATCAAGAGTACACCAATACCTTGTTGTTCTAATTTATTGATCAGTATTTTCTGTATGATGCTGTCAAATGCTAAAGTTAAATCTATATAAAATTATATCACAGCACCATTTTTCATTCATAGCTGTTATGATATTGCTATAAAACATCATGTTACAAGTGGTAATAGATCTATTATCAACATATGCATGTTGATATATGGTTTCAAGTCCCAACCTATCCAATTCTGACAATAATTTATCCAATATTACCTTTTCCATTATTTTTCCACAACATGAAAGTAGACTTAAGGGTCTATATAACTCTGGGTTTGTCATAATGCCCTTTCCCTTAAAGACATATCTCCGATCTTGAGGAATCTCCTCATATTTATATGACCTAGTAAATAATAGATATAATGGCACTGTAAGTTCTTGCTGAAGTGTTCTCAGGTCATTATTAATAATTCTGTCTCCTCCCTGTGCTTTGTCTGTTTCCAATTTGCTCAGTTATTTTTTAATAGAATCTAATTTGATCCATTATCTGAGATTACTTGGATATCAGTAGGATGACTTATCACTTGCTTTGCGGAGACAAACTGTTTTGCATAAGATTTTGTGAATATGTCTATAATCTGTTGTGTCCAAGAATACATTTTAGAATCTACACACATTTTATCAGTTTGTATGTCTTCACTCCTTCCACATCTTATGTATCTATAAAAAGTTTCTTGTTAAGCTCAATATTTTTACATAAACTTTCTTCAAAATTTTCTTGATCTTGTCTCACACTATGCTTAATTTGTTTGTCCAGCTTGTTTATTTCAGTTTTCAAAGTTGTAGTTCAACATGTCTTACATTTCTTATATTTTTGTCTCTCACCTTAATTTAGTATCTTGTTCTTATGGAAATATATCCCCCTGATGCTGCATGCCTAAACCCTAATATTGAACTTTTTTTTATTTTTTTGCACTCAAACAATTTATCTTTCAAAACTTTCTGCATTCCATCTGTAGTTTTTCCACTGAATGCATCGATCCAATTAGTTTTGCATAGTGACTGTTTTGCTTCCATATAACCTATAATTAATCTTCTGTGCATTGGTTTAGATTTCATTTTGGCAGAATTATCTAGCAACAAATTAAAATTTATAAACTCATGATTACTGCACATCAACGGTGGTAAAATTTGACTTGAAGTAAAAGTAATTTCTTTAGGAACACAAACACTGTCTAATATGTGCCATTCCCTGGTAGTTTTTTTTTTTTTTGCAACCTGAAGCAATTGTTGTTCCTGAACATACATTGTGAATAATTTACTTACTTATGTTGTTGAATCAATATTATTCCAGTCTGTTTCTGGTAAATTTAAGTTCCCAGCTAATATTATTCCTCCCTGTTGTGTTTCATTCAAGAAATGTATGAATTCCTCTAGGTCATCTGCACTTGATTTTTGTGGTCTATACGCCAGAGTTGCCTTTATTGTCACAGTTACACAATCTATATTATTGGTGTTATCACTGAACATGTAATAATCACAGGTCTCACAATTATCTTGAATCCCTATCATAACACCTCTTCCTGATTTTTGTTAGGATGTCTGTTACAGTAAAAACACATAACACCTCTTCCTGATTTTTTGTTAGAATGTCTGTTACAGTAAAAACATTTATATCCTGACAGAAGTGGTTTCCAGACAGTGCTTTTAACTCTGTTTCACAAACAATAACATCACTTTTGTGGGAATGTAGCACATTTTCCAATAAAAAAACATTGTTATTAATGCTAATATTATTATTTTTAAACATGTATAGCATTTATTACACTGTACAAAATATTTGTGCTTTAGCAAATTATTAATGACATACTCATTTAATAAATCCATATTCAGCTTCAATTGAATACAAATTATAAAAGAAAAGAATGATCAAAGTCAGTAACCACAAATTCAAAGATAACTTCAGTCAACTTCTATGGGAAAAATCACACAAGCAGTATACAGCTAAATACTAAAGTAAGTTCAGTAAAGTTGTTGTTCTGACCGTATGAGTTCTGAAAGTCAGACAAAAGCTGTATTTCCTTTACGTCGGGTGCAAATGTACAGTAGCTTCTGCTCACTATTCCTCCAAGTCACACTTCCTTTTAAAAGTAAAGATAAAGAAACCACAAACCAAAATAGAATTGTTTAGATATGCTCAGTATTGTTCTCTCTGGAGTATGTGTGACTTTATAGCTGGCTAGGACCCTTGGGATGTCTAGAGCTTGCCTATCTATAACCTATCCCTTTCTAACAACAAACAGTGAAAATTAAAGGTAAAACACAAAATATAAATAAAAGTAAATCTTCTTGTCTACAAGCTATCCCTTCCTTCCTACAGTGAAAAACAGTGTAAAAAGTAAAATATAAATTCAAATAAAACTTTTTATAGACAAATTTAATTTCTGTGTGCTTGTATCTACAGAGGTTAACTGTTAACCTCTTGATGTAATAACACCAATGATTGCTTGTGAGTTTAATGCTACAAGGCAATATCAACTATTAGGGACCTTTAAACCAAGGATTGAGGGAACAGTGCCAAACAAGAAAGAAAATATAAGATAATGGATGACTGAAAAACAGAAGACAATTGATTTTCTGTTCTTTTCAGTTGGCATATTAAGACTAGATGGTTATAGTCTAAATTGACTCTGTAAATCCATCTGGGAACCTATGTCAACAATGAACTGTCTTCTGAACACTATATATTCACTGTTGCAAAAAAAAAACTTTTTTATCACATAGCTTATATCTAAAGGTACTGTGTCCAGATCCAGGGATGTAATCATTCCACTGTGCTCAAGCCAATCATTGAGTATAATGCCCCTTTCAGTATGTGCCTATCCAAACCTTTGTCACTATTAGAATGACCACAATGCTGTCTCACTGAAATAATTAAGGGCCTAAACCATAAAACTATGCAAACCACCTCAAAGCTTTGTGTCTTTTCTCACTATCATATATTTTATTTTACTTTATTTTATTTTACATTTGTTGACCGGGCTAGTCTAGCTGGAGATATTTCCATTTTCAGTAGAGGCCCGAGGAGAAAAGCTCTGCAGAAGTACAAATTAATACATATGTAAAAATCAACATACATAGCAAGAAAAGAATTAGTACATAGGTTAGTATTAGTTAAAAACAGCAAAATTCTTAAAACTCTTCAAACAAATTAGTACAACAAGAAAGAGTTACTACCACACACAGAGAAATTCAAACAACATTATACAGGATAAAAATTCTTATAGATAAGAATACAAAATAAGAGGAAATAAAAGTAGAGTAATAAGAATTAGGTAAGGAATAGGATGGGTTAGATGAGAAGAGAGCATGTTAAGATAATTAACAGGAAAGGAAGAGGGCAAGGTGAGAGGGGAGAAGAGAGAGCTAGGTGGAAAAAAAGAGTGAAACAAGAAGTGAGAGAGAAAGTTTAGGTAAGTAGTAGTAATAGAAAATTACTAATCACAAATTAGTACCTCTGTCCCTCGTGGATAGAGGAAACATGTAAATGTCTCACTATATCCTTATTAATCCAATATAGGCTACTGAAAAGTATTCTCTGCTTTGTGTATAGATCTGTTTTGTCAGAACCTATTACACATTCACAAGTCCAATGTTGTCATAAACATCCACTCAAGAGATCTCAATTTATTTTGCAAAATACTTAGAATAGGATGGAGAGATAGCTTTGTATCATACAGAATATCACTTCTATGAAGCAATTGTTCATGCCACACAAAGCAAAGTACTTTTCTTATTCTGTTCAAATACACTTTAGATGACTAGGTGAGTAATCACAAATTAGTACCTCTGTCCCTCGTGGATAGAGGAAACATGTAAATGTCCCACTATATCCTTATTCAGCCCATCTCTGTATTCATATGCAAAATACAATAGCTACAAAATACCATAAGAATGTAAAATTAGGCTTCTTAAGATCCTGAAAGATCAATAACCTAATAAATACCTTTGAACCTGTGAAGAATCTGAGCAGTAGTTATGCAGTAACTAAGCAAACAGCTGAAACTTAAGACACTGAAATATAATATCTAGATAAATAAGTTGTTTAGTCAAGGGAGACATTTCCTTGTTGCTGAGAAATGGAACATGTCAATGAAGAATTTTCTTCCCTTTCCTTATTTTTATATGAGTGCACTAGCATGCTTTTGAAAGAGTTAACTATGTCATACTACATGGATTATCATGGGCTTTTTATATTTTGTTCATTGTATTACTTCATACTCTCTATTACCAGGAAGAGGCACTAGAGCAAATATCATGCGTGAGGTTTATGGAATCACTATCTGTACTAAGGACTGAACTGATGTAGGAGAACAACTTTAAATCTAAGAAAACTGAGAAAGGAAAGCCGGCATAATAATAGTTAATGGCTATAAGTGATTGTAATCGCTAACGATATTTATAACACTGTAGGCAATGAGATGACAGTTATTTACCATTGTATACAATAGGTTCATAGGTTAGTACTAGGCTAACTGCCCTCATGGGCCATTTTAAGCCTAGCCAATTACCCCATGTGAGAATCAAACCCTGTACCTTGAGTTTATAATATAAACACCTTAACCATTATGCCAACCTCTCAACCCCTTATGCTATCCTCCCAACCCCAATAGTCTGCTAATTGTCTTCAAATGCAGGATTAGAATGTCACATTACAAACTATGGAGCAAGACTGAGTTAATCAGCAATGAATATACCAAACAATGGATGTACCACAACAGTTAGCGGTCAGTCACAGTCATACCTCGCAACTTCCTTACTTAAGAATTGTGTACAAATCCAAAATTAATGAGCAGGCAAAGGATTAAAGTCAGAGACAGATTTAAATATCATTCTAATTCACTTACAGAGTTAACAGAACAGTAGGTTTTGCTTCAAAATGCATTTTCTGACAACAAATATGAATCTTTAATGTCCTGCATTGGTGACTGATTGTAATCCTTGGTGATTTACCAGAAAGTCAAAAATTTTAAAAAGGACATGGAAAAAGTATGAGGCAAAATCAGAGGCAATCGATATGTATGGTCATAGTATAGAAGGCCTAACATACTGATGGATTCTGTCCAGGCATAAGAATGGATGGAGAAGAATTAGGGGAGTGCAGGGTAAATAATTCCACTTGTGACTCGGTAGGGCTAACCACCGATGTTGCCCCTTTAGCAGCACCATCCTTCTCATAAGTTTTGAGTAGCTTATTAACCACCAATGATAGTTCCTTTAGGATACTCTCCATAACGTCTAAGCACAGCCTCTAAATGATCAAATGGCAGGGTCACAAACAGAAGAAAAAAACGAACAAGGACCCAAGATAGGGCACACTTCCAATAATCCACAAAGCTGATAACAACCACTGCTCACAGGAACATCAAAGACCAAGTGAAGGCATACAGAAAAACTAGTTTAATGACAACAATCACCAGCAATCACCGACTAAGCGCTTTCGCCATGAAATGGCATCATCAGAGTCGGTGTAAAATCACAACCTCATGATATTTAAATAAATTACATCAATAAATTAATGACATCACAAGTTAATCAACCAATGAGCCTGCCCATTACACAAAAACTAATAAATAATTAATTGACACACTGCAAAACCTCACCTTATACACAAATTGCATGAGAATATGTGTTTGACCACAACAGCTAAGTAAAAATCCACATAAAATGAAAATAAATACATATCTACAACATAAAAATATTATTTAGAACACCAATGTCATATACAAATACATATTTGATAATAATAATATATGTATATACTCTACAAACAATTAAATAAAACTTTCATTTCGGCAGAATTATCTAGCAACAAATTAAAATTTATAAACTCATGATTACTGCACATCAATGGTGGTAAAATTTGACTTGAAGTAAAAGTAATTTCTTTAGGAACACAAACACTGTCTAATATGTGCCATTCCCTGGTAGTTTTTTTTTTTGCAACCTGAAGCAATTGTTGCTCCTGAACATACATTGTGAATAATTTACTTACTTATGTTGTTGAATCAATATTATTCCAGTCTGTTTCTGGTAAATTTAAGTTCCCAGCTAATATTATTCCTCCCTGTTGTGTTTCATTCAAGAAATGTATGAATTCCTCTAGGTCATCTGCACTTGATTTTTGTGGTCTATATGCCAGAGTTGCCTTTATTGTCACAGTTACACAATCTATAGTATTGGTGTTATCACTGAACATGTAATAATCACAGGTCTCACAATTACCTTGAATCCCTATCATAACACCTCTTCCTGATTTTTGTTAGGATGTCTGTTACAGTAAAAACACATAACACCTCTTCCTGATTTTTTGTTAGAATGTCTGTTACAGTAAAAACATTTATATCCTGACAGAAGTGGTTTCCAGCCAGTGTTTTTAACTCTGTTTCACAAACAATAACATCACTTTTGTGGGAATGTAGCACATTTTCCAATAAAAAAATGTTTTTATTAATGCTCCTAGCATTAACAGCCATCAGAGATGCATCAAATGTGGCTATATGTGAACTGTTAAAATTTCGACCTGGCAAAAATCCTGCCTAGTGTTTGTCAAGTAGTGCAAAATATCTGCTGCAAAAATTCTCTTCCCTGATCTTGATAAATGCATGCCATTCAGTCTGAACACATGCCCAAAACTAGGCTTTGATGGTCTATGCATTTCCATTTTTTTTTAAATGGGATGTTTTTTCCATGTAGGTATTTACCCAAAAAATCTTTTCATTTACAGTGACCTGACTATCCTTTTTATATGTGATTTGTGAAAAATACATCCTAGTACAAGCTATACTAAGAGGGCAGTAAGTTCCCTGCTAACAGTCAGAGACTCCTTACAAATGAGATAATTTATATCGACATAAATAAAAACAGATCCATACTTCCTTACATTAAGGCATTCCAAGGCTTGTCTCACATCTTCTATTTTGCTCTTAGCAAGCATAACACTATTCAATGTTCTGATGAAGGTTCTGATGAAGTCTATATTTTTTAGATGAAAGTGCTTAACTTGTAATTTTTTAAATAAATGTTTTAACTTTCTACCGAGCCGCACCCCGTGCCTCTACATTCCTTAGTATTCTTCACGTAGTTGTGTGGTTGTTTGGTGACTATTCAGTGTTCATTATCATCTCTGCAGATATACTTATCAGTTTCTCTAATAATTGAATCTCCAATTATAAGAATATCTTTTCTGACCAGCTCTGAAGAATCTTCAACTTCTAATACAGTAACATCTGCTCTATCAATTGTTACAAAGGAGTGATCTGCATTACCATCAGTCTTATTTATCCCACTGTTTTCATTGCATATTAAATTTGCAAGCATACAGTTCTCATCCAGCTGGCTTTGTTCATCCACAGCTTGAACCATGTAGTCAACATCTTTCTCTTCCTTTTTTTCTTACAGTAATGTTCTTCAGTCCTTCCAAATGTAATTTTAATTTCTTCTTTTTCACCTGCCCCTTGCCTCATTTTTCTACCTTTTCTTTTGGAAAATAGATGCTTTTTTTGTAGACTGAAGATTTTCTGACAGAAAAACTTTATAATTCCCTGTAATCAGTACGTTACATAACAAAGCAGTGTCCTTTTTAATACATATTCTCTTTACTTTACAGGCATTTATCAGTTTATTTTTCTTCCTTGTTATTTGTTGTAAACTTCTTTCATTTCTTTTTTTTTTTTGTTTGTTTGTTTCCTTCTAAACACTCTGAATCCACAAATTGCTGAATACTTGCGTCTAGAATTCCAAAGTTGTCTGGGGCATCATCTTGTTTCATAGGGACTGAATGATCTTTACAGACAATCGATGTATCATTTCCTAAATGTGTTTTATTTGCTTTTTGCCTTACATTATTTATCTCACCAGTCCAGTCATTAATATATGTAGCAACAGTTCTCCAAGCTGTGCCAATGGCACAAGTGTAATCATCATCAGTAAGTCTAGATTTACTTCTAATAATGGTAAGCAAATCACTTAACCTTTGACATGATGAGCACAGATCACCAGTATCAGGTCTTATTTTTAAACATGTATAGCATTTATTACACTGTACAAAATATTTGTGCTTTAGCAAATTATTAATGGCATACTCATTTAATAAATCCATATTCGGCTTCAATTGAATACAAATTATAAAAGAAAAGAATGATCAAAGTCAGTAACCACAAATTCAAAGATAACTTCAGTCAACTTCTATGGGAAAAATCACACAAGCAGTATACAGCTAAATACTAAAGTAAGTTCAGTAAAGTTGTTGTTCTGACCGTATGAGTTCTGAAAGTCAGACAAAAGCTGTATTTCCTTTACGTCGGGTGCAAATGTACAGTAGCTTCTGCTCACTATTCCTCCAAGTCACACTTCCTTTTAAAAGTAAAGATAAAGAAACCACAAACCAAAATAGGATTGTTTAGATATGCTCAGTATTGTTCTCTCTGGAGTATGTGTGACTTTATAGCTGGCTAGGACCCTTGGGATGTCTAGAGCTTGCCTATCTATAACCTATCCCTTTCTAACAACAAACAGTGAAAATTAAAGGTAAAACACAAAATATAAATAAAAGTAAATCTTCTTGTCTACAAGCTATCCCTTCCTTCCTACAGTGAAAAACAGTGTAAAAAGTAAAATATAAATTCAAATAAAACTTTTTATAGACAAATTTAATTTCTGTGTGCTTGTATCTACAGAGGTTAACTGTTAACCTCTTGATGTAATAACACCAATGATTGCTTGTGAGTTTAATGCTACAAGGCAATATCAACTATTAGGGACCTTTAAACCAAGGATTGCGGGAACAGTGCCAAACAAGAAAGAAAATATAAGATAATGGATGACTGAAAAACAGAAGACAATTGATTTTCTGTTCTTTTCAGTTGGCATATTAAGACTAGATGGTTATAGTCTAAATTGACTCTGTAAATCCATCTGGTAACCTATGTCAACAATGAACTGTCCTTTGAACACTATATATTCACTGTTGCAAAAAAAAAAACTTTTTTATCACATAGCTTATATCTAAAGGTACTGTGTCCAGATCCAGGGATGTAATCATTCCACTGTGCTCAAGCCAATCATTGAGTATAATGCCCCTTTTAGTATGTGCCTATCCAAACCTTTGTCACTATTAGAATGACCACAATGCTGTCTCACTGAAATAATTAAGGGCCTAAACCATAAAACTATGCAAACCACCTCAAAGCTTTGTGTCTTTTCTCACTATCATATAGGCTACTGAAAAGTATTCTCTGCTTTGTGTATAGATCTGTTTTGTCAGAACCTATTACACATTCACTAATCCAATGTTGTCATAAACATCCACTCAAGAGATCTCAATTTATTTTGCAAAATACTTAGAATAGGATGGAGAGATAGCTTTGTATCATACAGAATATCACTTCTATGAAGCAATTGTTCATGCCACACAAAGCAAAGTACTTTTCTTACTCTGTTCAAATACACTTTAGATGACTGGGTGAGTAATCACAAATTAGTACCTCTGTCCCTCGTGGATAGAGGAAACATGTAAATGTCCCACTATATCCTTATTCAGCCCATCTCTGTATTCATATGCAAAATACAATAGCTACAAAATACCATAAGAATGTAAAATTAGGCTTCTTAAGATCCTGAAAGATCAATAACCTAATAAATACCTTTGAACCTGTGAAGAATCTGAGCAGTAGTTATGCAGTAATTAAGCAAACAGCTGAAACTTAAGACACTGAAATATAATATCTAGAGAAATAAGTTGTTTAGTCAAGGGAGACATTTCCTTGTTGCTGAGAAATGGAACATGTCAATGAAGAATTTTCTTCCCTTTCCTTATTTTTATATGAGTGCACTAGCATGCTTTTGAAAGAGTTAACTATGTCATACTACATGGATTATCATGGGCTTTTTATATTTTGTTCATTGTATTACTTCATACTCTCTATTACCAGGAAGAGGCACTAGAGCAAATATCATGCGTGAGGTTTATGGAATCACTATCTGTACTAAGGACAGCCACAGACAGGCAAAGGACTGAACTGATCTAGGAGAACAACTTTAAATCTAAGAAAACTTAGAAAGGAAAGCCGGCATAATAATAGTTAATGGCTATAAGTGATTGTAATCGCTAACGATATTTATAACACTGTAGGCAATGAGATGACAGTTATTTACCATTGTATACAATAGGTTCATAGGTTAGTACTAGGCTAACTGCCTCATGGGCCATTTTAAGCCTAGCCAATTACCCCATGTGAGAATCAAACCCTGTACCTTGAGTTTGTAATATAAACACCTTAACCATTATGCCAACCTCTCAACCCCTTATGCCATCCTCCCAACCCAAATAGTCTGCTGTCTTCAAATGCAGGATTAGAATGTCACATTACAAACTATGGAGCAAGACTGAGTTAATCAGCAATGAATATACCAAACAATGGATGTACCACAACAGTTAGCGGTCAGTCACAGTCATACCTCGCAACTTCCTTACTTAAGAATTGTGTACAAATCCAAAATTAATGAGCAGGCAAAGGATTAAAGTCAGAGACAGATTTAAATATCATTCTAATTCACTTACAGATTTAACAGAACAGTAGGTTTTGCTTCAAAATGCATTTTCTGACAACAAATATGAATCTTTAATGTCCTGCATTGGTGACTGATTGTAATCCTTGGTGATTTACCAGAAAGTCAAAAATTTTAAAAAGGACATGGAAAAAGTATGAGGCAAAATCAGAGGCAATCGATATGTATGGTCATAGTATAGAAGGCCTAACATACTGATGGATTCTGTCCAGGCATAAGAATGGATGGAGAAGAATTAGGGGAGTGCAGGGTAAATAATTCCACTTGTGACTCGGTAGGGCTAACCACCGATGTTGCCCCTTTAGCAGCACCATCCTTCTCATAAGTTTTGAGTAGCTTATTAACCACCAATGATAGTTCCTTTAGGATACTCTCCATAACGTCTAAGCACAGCCTCTAAATGATCAAATGGCAGGGTCACAAACAGAAGAAAAAAACGAACAAGGACCCAAGATAGGGCACACTTCCAATAATCCACAAAGCTGATAACAACCACTGCTCACAGGATCATCAAAGACCAAGCGAAGGCATACAGAAAAACTAGTTTAATGACAACAATCACCAGCAATCACCGACTAAGCGCTTTCGCCATGAAATGGCATCATCAGAGTCGGTGTAAAATCACAACCTCATGATATTTAAATAAATTACATCAATAAATTAATGACATCGCAAGTTAATCAACCAATGAGCCTGCCCATTACACAAAAACTAATAAATAATTAATTGACACACTGCAAAACCTCACCTTATACACAAATTGCATGAGAATATGTGTTTGACCACAACAGCTAAGTAAAAATCCACATAAAATGAAAATAAATACATATCTACAACATAAAAATATTATTTAGAACACCAATGTCATACAAATACATATTTGATAATAATAATATATGTATATACTCTACAAACAATTAAATAAAACTTTCATTTTGGCAGAATTATCTAGCAACAAATTAAAATTTATAAACTCATGATTACTGCACATCAACGGTGGTAAAATTTGACTTGAAGTAAAAGTAATTTCTTTAGGAACACAAACACTGTCTAATATGTGCCATTCCCTGGTATTTTTTTTTTTTTTTTTGCAACCTGAAGCAATTGTTGTTCCTGAACATACATTGTGAATAATTTACTTACTTATGTTGTTGAATCAATATTATTCCAGTCTGTTTCTGGTAAATTTAAGTTCCCAGCTAATATTATTCCTCCCTGTTGTGTTTCATTCAAGAAATGTATGAATTCCTCTAGGTCATCTGCACTTGATTTTTGTGGTCTATATGCCAGAGTTGCCTTTATTGTCACAGTTACACAATCTATATTATTGGTGTTATCACTGAACATGTAATAATCACAGGTCTCACAATTACCTTGAATCCCTATCATAACACCTCTTCCTGATTTTTGTTAGGATGTCTGTTACAGTAAAAACACATAACACCTCTTCCTGATTTTTTGTTAGAATGTCTGTTACAGTAAAAACATTTATATCCTGACAGAAGTGGTTTCCAGCCAGTGTTTTTAACTCTGTTTCACAAACAATAACATCACTTTTGTGGGAATGTAGCACATTTTCCAATAAAAAAATGGTGTTATTAATGCTCCTAGCATTAACAGCCATCAGAGATGCATCAAATGTGGCTATATGTGAACTGTTAAAATTTCGACCTGGCAAAAATCCTGCCTAGTGTTTGTCAAGTAGTGCAAAATATCTGCTGCAAAAATACTCTTCCCTGATCTTGATAAATGCATGCCTTTCTGTCTGAACACATGCCCAAAACTAGGCTTTGATGGTCTATGCATTTCCATTTTTTTTTAAAATGGGATGTTTTTTCCATGTAGGCGTTTACCCAAAAAATCTTTTCATTTACAGTGACCTGACTATCCTTTTTATATGTGATTTGTGAAAAATACATCCTAGTACAAGCTATACTAAGAGGGCAGTAAGTTCCCTGCTAACAGTCAGAGACTCCTTACAAATGAGATAATTTATATCGACATAAATAAAAACAGATCCATACTTCCTTACATTAAGGCATTACAAGGCTTGTCTCACATCTTCTATTTTGCTCTTAGCAAGCATAACACTATTCAATGTTCTGATGAAGGTTCTGATGAAGTCTATATTTTTTAGATGAAAGTGCTTAACTTGTAATTTTTAAATAAATGTTTTAACTTTCTACCGAGCCGCACCCCGTGCCTCTACATTCCTTAGTATTCTTCACGTAGTTGTGTGGTTGTTTGGTGACTATTCAGTGTTCATTATCATCTCTGCAGATATACTTATCAGTTTCTCTAATAATTGAATCTCCAATTATAAGAATATCTTTGCTGACCAGCTCTGAAGAATCTTCAACTTCTAATACAGTAACATCTGATCTATCAATTGTTACAAAGGAGTGATCTGCATCACCATCAGTCTTATTTATCCCACTGTTTTCATTGCATATTAAATTTGCAAGCATACAGTTCTCATCCAGCTGGCTTTGTTCATCCACAGCTTGAACCATGTAGTCAACATCTTTCTCTTCTTTTTTTCTTACAGTAATGTTCTTCAGTCCTTTCAAATTTAATTTTAATTTCTTCTTTTTCACCTGCCCCTTGCCTCATTTTTCTACCTTTTCTTTTGGAAAAAAGATGCTTTTTTTGTAGACTGAAGATTTTCTGACAGAAAAACTTTATAATTCCCTGTAATCTGTACGTTACATAGCAAAGTAGTGTCCTTTTTAATACATATTCTCTTTACTTTACAGGCATTTATCAGTTTATTTTTCTTCCTTGTTATTTGTTGTAAGCTTTCATTTCTTTTTTTTTTGTTTGTTTGTTTGTTTCCTTCTAAACACTCTGAATCCACAAATTGCTGAATACTTGCGTCTAGAATTCCAAAGTTGTCTGGGGCATCATCTTGTTTCATAGGGACTGAATGATCTTTACAGACAATAGATGCATCATTTCCTAAATGTGTTTTATTTGCTTTTTGCCTTACATTATTTATCTCACCAGTCCAGTCATTAATATATGTAGCAACAGTTCTCCAAGCTGTGCCAATGGCACAAGTGTAATCATCATCAGTAAGTCTAGATTTACTTCTAATAATGGTAAGCAAATCACTTAACCTTTGACATGATGAGCACAGATCACCAGTATCAGGTCTTATTTTTAAACATGTATAGCATTTATTACACTGTACAAAATATTTGTGCTTTAGCAAATTATTAATGGCATACTCATTTAATAAATCCATATTCGGCTTCAATTGAATACAAATTATAAAAGAAAAGAATGATCAAAGTCAGTAACCACAAATTCAAAGATAACTTCAGTCAACTTCTATGGGAAAAATCACACAAGCAGTATACAGCTAAATATTACAGTAAGTTCAATAAAGTTGTTGTTCTGACCGTATGAGTTCTGAAAGTCAGACAAAAGCTGTATTTCCTTTACGTCGGGTGCAAATGTACAGTAGCTTCTGCTCACTATTCCTCCAAGTCACACTTCCTTTTAAAAGTAAAGATAAAGAAACCACAAACCAAAATAGGATTGTTTAGATATGCTCAGTATTGTTCTCTCTGGAGTATGTGTGACTTTATAGCTGGCTAGGACCCTTGGGATGTCTAGAGCTTGCCTATCTATAACCTATCCCTTTCTAACAACAAACAGTGAAAATTAAAGGTAAAACACAAAATATAAATGAAAGTAAATCTTCTTGTCTACAAGCTATCCCTTCCTTCCTACGGTGAAAAACAGTGTAAAAAGTAAAATATAAATTCAAATAAAACTTTTTATAGACAAATTTAATTTCTGTGTGCTTGTATCTACAGAGGTTAACTGTTAACCTCTTGATTTAATAACACCAATGATTGCTTGTGAGTTTAATGCTACAAGGCAATATCAACTATTAGGACCTTTAAACCAAAGATTGAGGGAACAGTGCCAAACAAGAAAGAAAATATAAGATAATGGATGACTGAAAAACAGAAGACAATTGATTTTCTGTTCTTTTCAGTTGGCATATTAAGACTAGATGGTTATAGTCTAAATTGACTCCGTAAATCCATCTGGGAACCTATGTCAACAATGAACTGTCCTTTGAACACTATATATTCACTGTTGCAAAAAAAAAAACTTTTTTATCACATAGCTTATATCTAAAGGTACTGTGTCCAGATCCAGGGATGTAATCATTCCACTGTGCTCAAGCCAATCATTGAGTATAATGCCCCTTTCAGTATGTTTCTATCCAAACCTTTGTCACTATTAGAATGACCACAATGCTGTCTCACTGAAATAATTAAGGGCCTAAACCATAAAACTATGCAAACCACCTCAAAGCTTTGTGTCTTTTCTCACTATCATATAGGCTACTGAAAAGTATTCTCTGCTTTGTGTATAGATCTGTTTTGTCAGAACCTATTACACATTCACAAGTCCAATGTTGTCATAAACATCCACTCAAGAGATCTCAATTTCTTTTGCAAAATACTTAGAATAGGATGGAGAGATAGCTTTGTATCATACAGAATATCACTTCTATGAAGCAATCGTTCATGCCACACAAAGCAAAGTACTTTTCTTACTCTGTTCAAATACACTTTAGATGACTGGGTGAGTAATCACAAATTAGTACCTCTGTCCCTCGTGGATAGAGGAAACATGTAAATGTCCCACTATATCCTTATTCAGCCCATCTCTGTATTCATATGCAAAATACAGTAGCTACAAAATACCATAAGAATGTAAAATTAGGCTTCTTAAGATCCTGAAAGATCAATAACCTAATAAATACCTTTGAACCTGTGAAGAATCTGAGCAGTAGTTATGCAGTAACTAAGCAAACAGCTGAAACTTAAGACACTGAAATATAATATCTAGAGAAATAAGTTGTTTAGTCAAGGGAGACAGTTCCTTGTTGCTGAGAAATGGAACATGTCAATGAAGAATTTTCTTCCCTTTCCTTATTTTTATATGAGTGCACTAGCATTCTTTTGAAAGAGTTAACTATGTCATACTACATGGATTATCATGGGCTTTTTATATTTTGTTCATTGTATTACTTCATACTCTCTATTACCAGGAAGAGGCACTAGAGCAAATATCATGCGTGAGGTTTATGGAATCACTATCTGTACTAAGGACTGAATTGATGTAGAAGAACAACTTTAAATCTAAGAAAACTGAGAAAGGAAAGCCGGCATAATAATAGTTAATGGCTATAAGTGATTGTAATCGCTAACGATATTTATAACACTGTAGGCAATGAGATGACAGTTATTTACCATTGTATACAATAGGTTCATAGGTTAGTACTAGGCTAACTGCCCTCATGGGCCATTTTAAGCCTAGCCAATTACCCCATGTGAGAATCAAACCCTGTACCTTGAGTTTGTAATATAAACACCTTAGCCATTATGCCAACCTCTCAACCCCTTATGCCATCCTCCCAACCCCAATAGTCTGCTAACTGTCTTCAAATGCAGGATTAGAATGTCACATTACAAACTATGGAGCAAGACTGAGTTAATCAGCAATGAATATACCAAACAATGGATGTACCACAACAGTTAGCGGTCAGTCACAGTCATACCTCGCAACTTCCTTACTTAAGAATTGTGTACAAATCCAAAATTAATGAGCAGGCAAAGGATTAAAGTCAGAGACAGATTTAAATATCATTCTAATTCACTTACAGAGTTAACAGAACAGCAGGTTTTGCCTCAAAATGCATTTTCTGACAACAAATATGAATCTTTAATATCCTGCATTGGTGACTGATTGTAATCCTTGGTGATTTACCAAAAAGTCAAAAATTTTAAAAAGGACATGGAAAAAGTATGAGGCAAAATCAGAGGCAATCGATATGTATGGTCATAGTATAGAAGGCCTAACATACTGATGGATTAGATAGCAGTTTTACATCCGAAACACAGCTAACAGTTGTAGGCTCATGTGTTTAATTTTTTGAGCCATTCACCTTTCAGGAATTGAGATGCTGGTCCTCAGCAAACCTGTAGCAAGTTTTTCATGGATGCATCAATTCTGCGGCTTCAGTTAGCCATTGAGTATATCTCCAGGGAGTATCATTTGGGTCTTCCTAGCCCTATGACTTACTCAAATCCAGTCACAGTACGCATGGATCCCAGGGCTTCTGAACAGGGATGAGCTAGTAGGAGTTTGATACCATGCAGATAATACATTTACACTTTCTAAAATAAAGTTAAAATAAAATTCCCCACGTGCTTTTCTTTCTTTTAGGTCTCAGGTGCATTCACTTTAACTCTGACTGCCATAGCAATCCATTTAAAGGGTTTCATTTGTATATGTTGTTAAATCACTGTTATATCATGACTTTGATCACATATGATCATATAGCCAATCAGCTGTGAAGATTTGGAAATTTTACAGCATTGTAAAATTTCTGTTACCTCATATAAAGAAGTACCAGTACAACAATTGCATGGGAAATCTAAACCATTTTACCTTCTTCTCATTTTATCTACTATTTCAAGAAGATTTCATGAAAAATTAGGTTTGTAGTCTATAAAAACAACACCTATAGTTTCTCCACATTACATCACCATGCAATCTGGTGTATATTCAACAACAATATTATTTTGTTATGCGTGTGTGTGTGTGTGTGTGTGTGTGTGTGTGTGTGTGTGTGTGTGTGTGTGTGTGTGTGTGTGTGTGATAGGCCATGGAATGTATTATCATGGAACTTATAAACGAAGACATTGGCAGCCTTCAAACACTGGACCCCACCCAGTTTGGGTTCGAGAAGGGCCGATCTTGTCTCCTAAACCTGACTGACTTCTTCGAATCAGTCTCCAGAGCTGTGGACGAGGGTAATTCAGTCCACACAGACTATCTGGACCTTGCCAAGGCCTTTGACACCATCCCCCATTCTGGAATCATAGACTTACTAAGCTGCGCATTAATCCCTACGTCACTCAATGGGTTGTCATCTGGCTTACTGACAGAACCCACACTGTAAAAGTAGCCGACTCCAAATCCAGCTCCAGACAAGTGACAAGTGGAGTACCTCAGGGTTCAGTCCTGGGACCGCTCTTGTTTGGCACCTACATCTCTGAAGTGCAGGCCAACACTAAGAGACTCTGGCTAGCAAAGTTCACAGATGACTGCAAACTGGGAGCCATTATTGAATCCCCAAATTATGTGGATACTCTACAAAAGAGCCTTACAGAAACAAATGCTTGGTGCCAGAGCCATGGGCTCAAGCTCATTGCCAAGAAATGTATTGTTATCCCCTTTGAGAAAAAGCATGTAGCCATGAATTACCACATAGGTGGCAGTATACTAAACACCCAAAGTGTTAGGGACACAGGTGGACAGTGGTCTCACCTTCGATAACCACATCGCCACAACAGTCAGGAAATCCTTCCATGTGGCACACCTCATCACTAAGGGCTTTTCATCCAGAAAAAAGGAGGTCATTGTCCCACTGTACTCATCCTTCATTAGACCCATTATAGAATACAACGCCCCGTTTGATATGTGCCTCTCTGCAACAACTGGAAAGGCCGCAGAAATACCTCACTAAAAGAATCACAGGCCTAAAGCAGATGCCCTATGCTGACCACCTTACAAAACTCCAGCTATACTCTGTTGCACATCATCTACTCAGAGGCAATCTCTGCTTAACATACAGGCCATGTCAAACCCAGAGCTGTTGGACATGCTAAAGTTAAAGAAATCCCAATCCCTCAAAGCCACATGCTCCAGGGATCTAAACCTTGTCATCACAATAAACAAAACATGCTAGAGGGATAGGCTCCTGACCCAGAGACTCCCCAGACTCTGTAATAGACTGCTCATACATGTCAAGCAGAGCGCCTCTTTGGCCCTCTTCAAAAGGAACCTTGACGATTGGATGGGAGAAAGGAAATTCACCTCGGGGATCACGTCAGTTGCCCTGCTAGACAGGGGTCCAGGGAAGTAAATAGTGTGGGAAGAAATAGCCAAGGAATTGTTATGGCTAGGCTTGTATAGGCCCTAGAGCCGATAGCCTAGTACCAACCTATGAACCTATAGAGGGAGAGAGAGAGAGAGAGACAGAGACAAAGAGATGGAGAAACGGAACAAGAGAGAACATACAAAGACTTGCAGACAGATATCACAAAAATCTCTTATCATGAATCAGTGGCATTTCTCTGTCTTGTAAGTATGTTTATGACATACAGCAGAAGAGACAAAGTATTTATGATGTTTAAAAAAGAAAGAACTGTTGCACTAAATAAGCAGCATCTGTTCTTCTGGAGAAAAATGACTTGGTTAATAATGTGGAAAATCCTGTTATAGGAAGTCATCCATTGTGTATGTATGTGTGTAATATGTTTATGTTTATGCATGCATGTATGAAAGAGAAACTGAAATACAAAGAATTTATTTTCATTAAAAAAAATGTCAGCATAAATTGGTAGCTTCTCCTCCTCCCATCTGTATGACTATAACCAACACTGATAAAAAGAGATGTTGGATATAAAAGCCTGTCAACTTAAATTAGCAGAATCTCATACCTAGCAACAGAAAATATACCAAACTGTGTAATTCCCAATGAGTATTATTACAGTAGGTACTTCTAATTCAATAAATATTACTGAGGATCTAAAACTACAGGGAAACTTCACCTCTTAACAATATGCAGTCATGCTCAGTAGCATGAAATACTGATGAAACAACTCTGCAAAATAAAAGTTATTTTAAACAATCTGCTTGTTTAAGTGTGTGAAATGCTTGATATCCTATCATTCTACCAACTTTTAATTCCTCTGGGCTTCATCCTGTGGGTTAAATGTCGCATCAGCTATATCTCATCATGGCAAATTGCATAATAAAATTACATAATAAAACTGTATAAATACATTTAAATGCATTCTAATGGCATTTTCTATATCTGTACCTATATATAGATATACTTATATATACAGACAGAGAGGGAGATTTTAAATCACAGCTTTCTACTGCAGTTAAACATTTCAGAATGCATCACGTAACAGCAGATAAGAGTGTGGGATTCAGAAGCAGCTCTCATAGTATGCAAGCACATTTATAGGTTAATAGCTTCATTTGCCCAGTTTATAGATATGCTTGGGATACTGGTAACACAAAGACAGGACTTACACAGGTTATATTTGTTTAGTAATCCGCACAGTTAAATGAGTGGTAATATATGCAAACAAGTGAAAAAAACAAAGGTTTTGCAATTCAGTAACATTGCAGGTACACCTTGCTCAAGTGAAAGAGGTGCAACAAGCAGTACAATATCACTGCTCATACCGCCATGCCATGGTATAGAGTGGTAAAGCCCTAACTACTGCCCATGGTGAGGTCCTTGGTCTATTATGTTGGAAAGACAGGAATTAATTTGGCAATTAAGGGTAGAGGCATATAGATACCCGGGACTGAATTGAAACTAGAAGTCCTGGCTAGATAGTAAAAGTCTGTATGGAAACATATTTGCATATTTTTAAAAAACGGGTGGGCTTGGTATAATTGAATATGTGATTGCTTAACAATTCATTTATTAATATTAAATAGAAACCTATATGGATGTATATATTTTAAATGTTCTGGTTTTCATAATATGAGGCCAGTCTTTTTGTATATTGAGCTTTTTGTATATTGAATTTTTTTAAATTGAATTTTTTTAATATTCAGGATTTTGTGTATCTAAGTATACGTACTTTATTTTATGAATGAGAAGGAATGATCATATGACATCTGATCTGAATGTCACCTGACTTTTGTACACTATTTAAGAAAGGGGAGGGGAAAATGATACGTATCTGATGAAGTTTTATGGATGTTGAAACAAAAGCGCTTATACAACTTATTAAAGAGTGAATTTATACATTTCATGGACGTGGTTGGAGTGCTGGTGCTTATTCTTGTACCTGGTGTTATTGCGTATTTTCTGAATTTGCTTATTTGTTGAGTTATACTGCCCAGGGATAACCTGAAGAAGATTATATCAGAAAGCTTGCCGTTTTTTTTTTTTTTTTTGGGGGGGGTATTTTAATATAATAAACTTCCTGTCAGGGTTACTGCCAGTGTTTTTTTTTTTTCTGTTTTTCATATATATGTTTTAACCAAGCTCATATTTACTTGCTTGAGCTATCCATCATCTACAGTTATTGCCCAGGTGACCCGGGTTCAATTGGCAACTCAGGTATGTGAGGCATAGTAAGGGCAGAATGGGCGTGCCTGTCCTGAGAAAAGGAGGTATGTCTGGCTGCAGCTTGCATTAGTTCCCTAGTGGAGGTTGGGGATGCATAATGGGGCATTGCCCTAAGCGGGTGCATGTTGAGTTGCCATGGAATTAAGACAATGTGCCACATTACCCCCATTACACATCTGTCTATTTGAGGTGAAATAGGTTTTAGGGCTTAAAGAACAAATACTGTCCATAGCAACGTGATGCTGCACCAAGATTCCTTAGTCTCCTCGCTGACCCTGAGCGTGGGATGGAGTACGTCCATGGTAAACAGGAGAGCACAGTAAACCCAACAGATGAGGAAAAGTACTGGTGGCAGCCAACAGTCACCTACAGGGGAGAAAAAAATAAAATCATACAAAAATATATAGATTCTCCCAACTAAAATATGAAGAATCTTATCAAAATGGAATAATGAGGAAAATGTAATATAATCCAGACAATGAAGGAGCCGAAGACAATACATTGTTTAGTTCAGAAATGGCTAAAATGACTCAAATACCACACCAACCTAAGCAAATTGACCAGCACATTTTGACGCATTGCTAGGTGAACATTGAGATACAGGTATGAAATATATGTAGATGTATGTATATATATATATATATATATATATATATATATATATATATATATATACAAACACACACACACACATGCACATAAAACAAAAATGTAATATATAACAAATGACAACAGAGATATGTATCATTAATGAACATAATTAGCATGGTCAAGCATAACAATTTAATGCATATTATATAGTTGTTACCTACTGAAACCAGTGCAGGCTATCAAGTACAGAAGATTATCAGTAAAGACTTTACATCTAATAACACATGTAGACAAAGGATATGTGCCAACCATTTTCACTTGTGAAAGTGACAGGGGTACACATCATACAATAGCAGAGACCATACAAACACTGAAAAATATAGACCACAGATAGGGGGATAATAGAAAACACATCATAGGAATGATATGGAAGAGTAGACATTGTATGCCATGCACTGTGCCAGAAGGCAGTGTGTTTTTAGGATGTTCTATGGGGTGTTCTATATGGCATTCCATAGAGTCTTCCATGGGGTGTTCTGTAGGATGTACCCTGCACTGTGTCACAGGATCTCTATGAGATTGTTCTGTAGTGAGGTGTTACACTGTAAAATCATCTCATTAGTCTAAGTCCTCCATCTTAGAATCCTCCAGTTCAGCTAGGACAGATGGCAAACCTTGAGGTGTCTGATGTTGAAGATGACCTGTCTCTGCATGGTATTTAACTGCAGAGCTGATGGTATGGCCATGTGTTGGTGTAACAGAACTTACGACCACAGAAGCAGTCAGTCTGCTTTGACATCTCGAAGGCTTCTTCACAGGTATGTGACACAAGTGATGAAGATTCCATTTGTATATCATGCCTTGCAAATCTGGGCCTGCATGACAGCATGTTGCTCCACACATTTGTACATGATGGGCATCATTGTATTCCATACCTAGATAGAATGAGTGACAGCAGATTATGCTTCAGTTATGTTTCTCATCATCTGCTCCTTTACCTCCATGATCCTTTGTACTGTTAGGGCTATACAGTAGCTTCAAGTCTGAGCAGTAATAGCAGGAGGTCACAATTACTTTGTTTTTATGTTATCATTAGAGGCAGTCTAACTGGGCATGAATCAACAGTGCATTAAAGTTTTCTTCATGAAGCACATATAAAATAAACTGGTTTGACACCAAAGACGTATTTTGTTCTTGCAGTGTTTTGTTATGTGTATTTGTCCTCACCCTTGGTGTACCTTTTCTAGTCAGATTTCTGAAAGTCATAATGTTAGCTGGGCAGTTTTGTGTAGTTCTGGAAATCTCTCATAGGAAGAGCAGAGAAAAAATGAGAAAGGGATTAGATTAATCACAAGGACTGAAGCAACCAGCACAGATAGTAAGTAGCAAGAGCCCAAGGCAAAAGAAAGATTTAGATAGGACTGCGGACATGCAGCAGGAAGTGAAGTAAAGGAGGCAAAAGCTAGCATAGAGGGAGAGAGAAGAGGGTTTGGATAACTGAACATTTATCAAGTGGATTAAGAATCTCTGTAAAGGAGAAAAGCCCATTTACAGTAAAAAAAAAATTGTACTTTACACTTGGTAACAAATGTAGTATTCATGGGAGTTTGATGGCTGCATGGTGTTGTTCATATTGTCAGCGATGACCTGTCAAAGGAGACAGCTATAGTACTTACAAGCAAGACCAGGGAGGTAACAAGATGGGGAGGTATTTATTTCTTATTTATTTACTACAGGGTAGGCAGACTAGTACAAGACTCCTTTCAACCATGGCCTGGGCACAGTCATACAAGAAACAGTATATACAAAACCTTTACCTACAGTTGTAAGCATATGTATAAATAATATACATTGTTAAAAACATAACACCATATATATTACATTAGAACAATATACATGATAACAAATAAAGAGTGGGTTAAATGATTTGATTTAGAGGAAAATCAGTATTATGCAAATGGAGATTTTATCAGCTTCAAGAGATACAAGAAGCATATTTCACTGAAATACATCTAAAGTATTTACTAAGAGCTATATACATACATACAAAAATGCAGCTTACATGCAGTAGGTACAACAGTGTGGTTGACAGGTTGACTGACTAGAGAGTGTAATATCTAGCTGTATCAGTGGATGTGAGAAGGGCTTGGAAAGTATTAGAAGAATTAGGAAAACCTGAAGGCAGAACAGCTGCAAGTAAGGGAAGGAAGATATCTTATCCCAGAAGGAACAGTTGTTCTTGGAGATGAATTAGAAATGTACATTTCAGGGATTGCACCTTTAACTAACTACTGGGGAACAGTACGTCACATATGCAGAAGTAGGTATTCAGGAAGTCAAAAGAACAAAAGAATGAAACAGGACATAGCAAATGAGCAAACAAGTGTGATTTGGAGCATGGATGTGTATGTAATATTACTATATATTAGAGTGATTCTCAGTAGGAAAGATGGACAACTGCAGATAAGGAAGGAAGGAAGGTGAACAGGGCTGTTATCACAGAAGCATGGGCCCGTGATAAGAGAAAATGGATATGGCGGTGCCTCAGAGTGCATTGTTTGGGAATAACAGGGAAAGAAAGGATGGAGGTCAAGCAGTGATAGAAATAATAAAGAGCATTAAACGTGAAATCAGAAAAAAAGAATACCACCTCGTGAAGATGACAAACGAGCAGACAGAATAAGTACCTTGGCGGTTAAGGTAGAAGAAGGGGGCATTATGCTAGATTGGTAAAGCATATCATCTCAGAGACACTTCGGCTGAGGAGAATAAGAGACGTGAGGAGACGATAAAGCAGAAAGGAAGTAGAATGAGCCATGATACATCTAAGTCTGCCAGAAGCATACTAAAAGATTCTGAGCGCCAAGCAAGAAAGTATTCATGAATTGCCTGAGATTTATGACCATGATGATTTATTCTAATTGGTGAGGAACTCTACTAAAAAGGATAGAATTCTGGATATAGTTTTAACCAAGGAAGAGGAGTTTATAGATGTGCAGGTGAAGGGTCCATTAGCCAGCTGTTATCATGCCACTCTTTGATTTATATAGGGAGGGCAGAAGAACACAACTACAAAGATGATGGCGTGGAATTTCAAGGGCTTGGATGATGATGAGGTGAGGAGAGAGTGCAGGATGAGATGGGATACTGGGTAAAAATGAAAGCAAACAAGCTGCAAAAACTGAAGGAAAGGACAGATCTGGTCAAGCTGAGCAAAGATGGGAGGGAAATAATAGAAAACTTGGAAAAAGGAAATGTACTGAAGGAATGCTTCCCTTCAATCATTGCAACAAAGAGCACACATGTGCAAAGCTGGGAGTAATTACAACATAGTGAACAGAACAATGGAGAGACACCAGGACAGAGATACAAGATGGTGCAAGGGAGTTGGCTTCCCTACAGGAGCATGAAGAATGGGAACCACTTGGTCTGTCCCCAGGGTAAGCACCAAACTGGCCAGTGTGTTTACAGATACCCTAACAAAGGTTAGATCACTGTCCACTGAAAAAGAGCTTGAGTAATGTAAATAAGTATCTGTGGTGCCCTTTTACAAGGTGGGAAACCAGAAAAAGTCCAGGGAACTGCAGTCTTATTGACCCAATAACAGTGGCAAGGAAAGTCTTGGAAAGAGTCCGGAGGGAAAGTTCTGCTCATTTCAGACAGTTAAACGGTCTGCAGGAAGCAACCAACATAATTTATAGCCAAACACCATTTGTGTCAAACTTGGTCCACTATTTTATTTTATTATTTGTTCACTAGGAAAGTTCAGCTGGGACAGAACCCATTTTCAGTAGAAGCCCAGTGATAAATGCTCCAGACCCATTCTTTAGAATGTAGGGGGAAACTGGAGCACCCAGAGGAAACCCACATGAATGCAGAGAGGACATGTAGACTCCACACAGAAGACACCCCAGCCAAGAATTGAACCGAAGAACCTCTTGCTGTGAGGCTATAATGGTAACTACTGTACCAATGCACTGCCCAATGCATGAATAAATGCTTTACTTGTGATGCCTATTTACCTTGCAGAACTCGCCTACCTTAATGCAGAGTTTTACTTGTAATGTGTTTCTCTGTCCTGCTGAGACAAGATCTATAAGACAATAAAACATTTTGTAAAAACTGCCAGCAGTAATCAATAGTTGTTTATTCTAAGCCCAAAAATTATGTTTACAGAAACTAGATCAGCTTTCTAAAGTAAGCAGTGTCTTTCGGCTTCTCCCGTTAGGGGTCACCACAGTGGATCGCTGGTCTGCAGATTGATTGGCAGTGGAGTTTTTACAGTGTCGAGTTGCCAGCCCGGCACCCAACCTTCACAGAAGGCTCACACAAAGACACGCACCTACCTGCATGTCTTTAAAACTCACTTGACTGCAGGGAGGACATGCAGACTCCACATAGAAGGCACTCCAGACAAGAACTGAACCGGAGAACCTTGTGCTGTGATGCGACAATGCTAACTGCTGCACCACCGCAGCCAACTCAGCTTTTTAAAGTGTTTCACAAATATGTGGCACTATTTTCATATTTAAAGATATTAGCTTCCCTTATAAGAGAAGTAAGATAAAAAGGGAGGCTATAAATACCCATTAACATAAGCAATAATAATGGAAAATATTTAAAAACTGAAATACTGTCAACTTTTGTTAGCTCAGTAAGTACTCCAGTAAGGGAATTTTAAACATGCTATTCAAACAAAATCTAATTCAAGAAGTTTAGATGAACAATATATGTCTCAGTTAATGCCAAGAAAATTGTCACTTAGTAAGATAGCATTTGTAAATGGCATGAGGGACTTAGCAGTTGCTCAGAAATATGCTATATTGACTTAAAGCAATAGCCAGTTGGTAAATATACATTTATTACATGCAGTGAAAGCTTAATGTAAATGATCCCTGAGTTGTCATAACTGGCTGTAAGAGAAAGACCCTATCACTGATTGTTTAATGTTTGTAGCTTTAAAAAAATGCATACCCTGGCAAACTAAAGGGATCCTATGTGTCTGAAATCACATTTCATGCAAAATGGAAATAATGAAATCTTTGTGTCAACAGAGCCACACAATTTGAATATTTATTTAAGCTTCTTATATCACAGAAGAGAATGTTCCAAATCTGCAAGTGAAGCATTTACAAATGTGATGGCTCTAGTAATCCTAGATGAGAAACATTTTATTGCCACTGTGCATGATATCAACTGTGGCATGTGAGAAATGTTTTGATTTGCCATTCATTTCCTCCCAGATAGTAATACATTTCTTCCCAAGTCATAACACACCTTCTAAATCAGTCTTTGTTGGATCTATATTTTATTGTTTCCTACCAAACAAATTTAGATGGTTGTGGTACTTTTCTCATTGCCAGTCCTATGACCAGTTTCTCTGACAAGATTTGTAATTTCAAGACTTTCATTAATTAACCCAACAACAACCAACCACCAACAACACCACCTTTCTCCACTGCTCCCAGTTGCCTTAGGAGTTCCACAAGGCTCCATCCTTGTACCTCTACTGTTCTCTCTATTCACCAACCAGCTCAGCACCTCCACACCTCATACTTCTGTTGTACAATATGATGATTCCACCTTAATATGTGCAGCCCCCCACTCTACAAGACCTTATTACTATAACCCAAGATTCCTTTCTATTTCTAGATACATGGCTCACTGACTCCCAACTCATCCTGAATCCCAACAAAACTAAGCTCCTCCTTTTTAGCCCAACCAGAACCCCCTCATCTTCCCAGCTTTTTACCATCATGTCCAAAAATCAAACTATGATTACCCCGATAGCCCACACCAAACTGCTTGGAGTAGAAATTGACAATAACTTGAAATTTGACATTCACATAGCCCAAACCATCAAGAAAGTCCACAAGAAACTTGGTCACCTGTATAGGAACAAACAATTTCTTACAAAAAATACAAAAGCTACTATAACTCATATACACCTCTTATCAACCCTACTGTATGCCTCCCCAGTGCTAAACATCCACTGCAAAACTGACCTAATCAAACTAGAATCCTGCTACTACTATAACTCATACACATCTCTTATCAACCCTACTGTATGCCTCCCCAGTGCTAAACATCCACTGCAAAACTGACCTAATCCAACTAGAATCCTGCTACTACTATAACTCATACACACCTCTTATCAACCCTACTGTATGCCTCCCCAGTGCTAAACATCCACTGCAAAACTGACCTAATCAAACTAAAATCCTGCTACTACTATAACTCATACACATCTCTTATCAACCCTACTGTACGCCTCCCCAGTGCTAAACATCCACTGCAAAACTGACCTAATCAAACTAGAATCCTGCTATAACAAAATAGCAAAGTTTGTAACTGGTGCCTCCTATAGGTCACATCTACTCTCAAGCAACTAACATGGCTTGTACTCCCTCAGCTTCTACACTTTCATCAACTAACCTTTGCACATAAAATTCTCCACCAACCTGACAAAACCCCTGCTCTCTAAATGCTACACACTTGTACACTACTTCTCGCTGTCTTTGCTCCAGTAATCTACACCTTCTAGACACTACCAAAGTCAACAACTTAGCTGGCAATTCTCTCTTTTCCAACTATATTCCTAAAATATGAAATAAATTGCCATCCCCAAATAACATCAATCAGCTCTGTCATACAGTTCAAAAAGCTCCTTAAGTCACATTTAACAGACACCTGGATATGTTCCTACAATTCACCAGGACAGACTTCCCTTCCCTTCTTGCCAACTAATGTGCCACACAAAATAAAAATAATTTTTTACTCATTATACAAAACTGTGAATGTCTGAAAAAAATCTTTGTTTCCATTATGTACCTGTTATTCGCTATGAGTGTGGTAATTCCCAAATGTTTATTAACTTTTGTTTTGTCTGTAGTTGTCACGGGCCTAACAAATCAACAGAAACAACCAAAGAGATTTGACTACCTTTATTGTAATGAAAATGAATAACAAACATCAAATTTTATTGAGCCACACAAATTCAACATTGCAGCAAATAGAATAGTAAACATAAAGGCAGTGCACCCGCTCACCCTTGGATAAGCAGCGTCCCCCACTTGCTCACTTATCAAACTAATCATGAAGGCAGCGTCACCTCTCACCTTAATATCATCAATTCCATAATTCCATTTCAAGTTATCCACCATCAATTCCAAATATCCTACCGAGGGGGACAGAAGAGGGTCAAGCCTGACCCTCTTCTCTGCCCACCAGCCCAAAGGTCTGGTCTCCCTCAGACCATACCACTTTTCAATAGATCCTCCACCTTCATGCCCAAGTTAAGATTAAATAAATTAAGCCCAAATTCATTGAGATGAACTCCATCCAACCTATACCATACAGGGTCCCTGCTTTCAAACTTCACATGCCATATCGTATGCACCCCAATGTCCTTTAAAACATTTCGCCAATGTAAAATTAACATACCTCCTAGCCCTCTCCACCGCTACAAAATTCCTTGCCTCGCTCCACACCAACCAGCAAATAATTTCAGACCATATCAAAACAAAAGACGGATACATCCTCCTCAATGCTAACACATCCTCACAAATAAGATGTACCATCTGCCTTTTCGGAATGTTACCTAAATCATTCCCCCCTAAATGAATCAACAACAATTTTGCCAGCACCCATTGACTCTGTAACCCAATAAATACCTGCAATATCCTGCTCTACATCAACCCTCTAACACCATGCCAGATGACCTTCCATCCAAAATTGTCCAGCCCCAAATTCGTTCTGTTGCATCTAATTGCTGCACACCTAGCTGCCCAAAAGACAAAAGAATGCCCAAGATGATGATCCTTCTTCTACCTAAAAAAAAAAAACTTGTAAACAAATCCTGCCACAAAGCTACTTAATATAAGACAAAAAGGCATTGGAAGACCACCTTTCCACCCTCTTGATGACTTCTATAGAACTTCCTTCCTTCGCTAAGTCCGATGCCCTACCTATCCTAAAAGAATGAGAAGAAAACGTATCCTCTTCTAAACCAACACTACAAAGAGCTGTCTTCATAATCAAATTCAATTGCTCATTCGTCAAGCCTTTACCTCCTACTGAAGTAAAAACCAAACCTTGCACTCTACCCCTCTGGACAACCCACAATCTCTTCCCCAACACTACAGGACATCTCCAACTTACCTCAGTTGCTTCCAATACCATCAGGGCCCCAAGTCCCACCTGATGCATCTTTGAAGACCACAGCCAAATGTGCACCACCCTAGGCAACATCAACACATCCTCCCATAGTAACAAACTCAATAACTCGGACACTCTAAATGCCCCACAATACATCCACACACAGACCGTGCTCCACACCACATACTCCTCCAAGGATCCACACACCTTATCTAAACCCTGTAGCAACCTGCTTAAGATCTCCTTCGTCACAGGCCATCTCCTATCTACGACCCCACCTTCAACTCTGCCCCGACCCTTTAATACTTGACTCACCACCCAGGACCTAGTCCAATCCTGCAATCCAGCAAAACAAGTAAAATGTCTGCCAACACCACCCTCACTGTCCTAACTGCCCTGCCCTGTTCCATCAACATGGTCAAGTAACACAATAACAAAACCTCTGACCACTGACACTCCTCATCTGGTAACTGCCTCAAGAACTGGTCAAAATGAAATAAAGCCCTACCGTAAGCTCTTCTTGTAGACACTACCCATGACTGCTGCACCAACCTGCCAATTACTATAGACCAGTCTGCAAAATGGCCTCTGGAATGATTGCCAGATGCAATGCCGCTGTTGGGGCCACCTGCCGAAACCTGCAAAACTGAAAATGAGACAAGCTATCTCATACTTAACCCCAGAAACATGCAATGCCATGAAGGAATAGTTAATCATCAAACTCTGCAATACCAGTTTTGTGAGAATAAGTAACAAATGAGGAGATTTAGCCATCTTAATGTTAGAAAAATGTGTATTTGAATATATGAGAAATGCTAGTTTAAAAGCAAAGTAGTATATAATGCATTTTATTCTATTAATCATATAATAGTAAGGATTAATTCATGTGTAAATGTAAGTAGTTTTGAAACTGCAGTGTGGCTTGAAGCAAAGCTGATCTTTGACCCTGGCAGAATGCTAGCTTAGCAAGTTTTAATGTTTATGCTTTTCACAAGTGATTATCTGCTGGGTCAGGAAATTAAATGCGTGAAATAATGAAATCTTCTGCTCTTTCCTGTTGGAATGATTTGGCCTTGTATATGTGTTACTGAGATAGCACGCAGCTGTGTGAGAAAGTGTAACAGAGAACAAAGACGTGGATTAAAAGACTGAAGCTGCTATTGTATTCGAACTGATATGAAACCTTGAAGAAGTAACTTTACAGAAAGACATTATGTCTGACCAGCTGGATAGCAAGGCCGTATTGTATCTAGAGGAAAAGTTTTTTTTAAATATACAGCATCAACAGCTTTATGAATAAAGGACTGTAAGCTAAAGTGATGTAGATGCCCTGTGACATATCATGTCAGTAAGGTGGGCATAGCTTAAATGTTAAACCTATATAAAATTGTGTGCTTCCTGTTTTCATGTCAGACAAAATTCTGTACTTGTACGTTTTTTGCCTCCTGGTGTACACTAGTAAACTTTTTAACCTGAACCTCCTGTGTATTGAAATCTTATTTTATTTAACACTTAACCTGCAACATCCTCACCACTGCAGCATTGTCCGAATAAAAAAATCACCCTCCTACCTTTTAAATGATCCTGCCAAACCAGTGAAGCCACTCAAATAGGCATTAATTCCAAAAAGGTGACATCCTGTTTCCACTCTTCTGAGCAATGCTCTGGCCAAGGGGCTGAAAACCATTGGCCTGCAAAGTAAGCTGCCATGCCCAGACTCCCAGCTGCATCAGTAAACAACTGTATCACCCATTGCTCTACCCAATCTGACTGCCAGAATGAAATCCCATTAAGCTGTTCCAAAAGTTTCATCCACAACTCTAAAGCCTCTCTAACTAGCTTAGTGACCCACACTCTGTGGTGTTTACTCCTCCATCCTTTCAACAGAAATGCTACATACTGGCAAAAGTGCACCCAGGATGCACAGCTCTACAAGCAAAATTCATCAAACCCAACAATTCCATAGCCTCTCGCACCCGAACCTTGGACTTGGACTTCACCCAACAGGTTTTCTCCTGCAGCCGAACCAACTTGTCCTGCGGTAAACAATACAGGCCTTGTCCTGTATCTACTGTCAAGCCCAAACCAAGTGCAAAAGAACAAACAAGCAAAACCAAAACGTGAGGTGCGAGTACCAATCCAAGACACACCGAAAGATTCCACAAAAATACTCCAAAGATCTTGAATGCCAATTTATTTTAAAATAAAATGCGTTTTCGCCGCTACAAACAAGAAGCAGCTTCCTCAGAACAACATCACTGAAAGGCGCCAAAAAGCATTTTAAATATGTACAGGAAGTTCTTTAAACGACATCATTTCCTGTCTTGGCGCTCCTATTATGGAACAGACAAATAATAAGTATTATACATTAAATGCAATAAAATAAGAAATATATATGCAAGAAAAGCATTTAAAATATATTAAATTAATTTGTTATTATTATATACTTTAACCTTATAGTCAATAAATTCCTGAAGATACCTAATTACTACTTAGACCTTTAAAAATTTATTTATTATACAAAATTAAAAAATTAAAAACAATGAAAACATCCAAACATTTATCTACACTATATGTCTGCATGACAATTAATTCACAGGGATAAAAACTTTTAAATTTTTAATATATTTTTTATATATATCTTTTTATGTCAGAGGGAAATCCTATTAATTAGTATATTATATATTATAATATATTTATATTTTTTCACCTCAAACATCAGGCCTATCTCATATAACTTTTTAATCTAAGAACTACTGAGATATTACAGTTCTCATTTAAACCAGGGGAATTAAAAGCATCCAATTTAATTTGCCATTCCAATTCACGTAGCTCTAACATAAGAGAAAGGGGGCCACCTCTCACACTAGGAAGCATTTGGTCAACACCAATAAAGACAAACTTGTGGTCAGGGTAATTAGAAATGTGCTTAGCAAGGGCATTGTCAACCTTGCTATTTCTAATGGCATATATATGCTGGTAGACACGTTCTCGTAACTTTCGGTCGGTCTTACCAACATAAAATGCTGGACAGCATTGGCAAAAAGCCACATAAACAACAGATTTGCTCTCACAGTTAATTTTCTGGTGGATATAGTATCTTTTCCCTTTTATAGAAAAGGATTCTCCTGGTCTACAAAATTTGCACCAATTACAAGCTCCACATATTAATGACCCCTTACTTCTGTTAAATTGGTTGGTATGTGGTTTTCTTTGTAGCAATTCTTTCAAATTTTTCCTCTACTATACACCACTTTAGGCAATAATCCTAACTTTTCTGAAAGGAAGGTATCATTACTAATAAAATGCCAATTTTTAAAAATTATATCACAAATTGATTTAGAATCAATACTAAAAGTGGTAATAAAACAAGTTGAAAAGTCAACTTTCTTATTTACTGTAATATCAATCTGAGTTGGCCTTGATGTCATAATCTCTTGTGATACATTAAATGAACTAACACTTTGGATTTCATGACTTTTATTTTCTTCTAATAAAGGTTTGTAAAAACCAGTTGATCGTTTGAATTCTATCTCCTCAATAATCCCATCAATGAGGATATCAGGATAGCCTCTATTAAGGAAAAGATTCTTGAGAAAATTACATTCCTGTTTGAAGGAATGGACCGTGTTGCACATGCGTATGGCCCTCACTACCTGTCCCTTCACTATAGATCGTTTCTGCCTTAATGGATGTAAACTAGTAAAATGAAGTAGGGAATTGCAGTAAGCAGGTTTTCGATAGACCGCAAAAAAGTTCATTGTCAGCATAGATTCCCAGATTCCTAACTGTGGGATAAATTTTCAAGGGTGCATTGTGACTGTGATACTTACGAGGGAATCTGGTTTGCTTAAGTTGATTATTATATACTTCTTGGTATTTAGTTTTAGTCCATGGTTTTGACAGCATCTGTTTCTTTGGGATAGGCCCTATTAGGTGATCTTAGTGTCTTCTTGGCAGTTTATGAAGGCACCATGTTTGCAGTCATTTACAAACTTGA